>NW_010204013.1:0-7506 GCF_000695765.1 Mesitornis unicolor
ATATCTATATAAAAATATATAGATATTTATGAAATATATAGGTATCTAAAAATTATTTAACTCTCTCAAATGAATTTTTAAAAATTCTCTAGTCCACTACCAGCTCACACTGGCAGATTTACTCTATTTCATACATAGTAAAAATGACAGCAAGAAGAAATAGATCCATTTCACTGAGTACCTGGGGCTTTAGATAATTGCAAAACTTTTTAAACATTAAATTATTTTTCCTTTTATTTTATGAACAAAACCTTACGGCTCTGCTTGTTTTTGGAAAAGAGAACTCCACCATTTCTGCAATTTAGAACTCAAAGCTGCTGAAGAAGGATTACTACACAGGAAGTAGAGAGCCCAGAAGAAAAAGGAAGTACACACTGTTCACTTTTACAGGGAATCTTGGTCGAGCCAAAGTCTGTGGAGACCTTAGCGTGATTTTACCACATGCAAGAAAAAATACACATTAGAATTACAGATAAAAAACAGTGGTTATTAATAATTTGTTGAGGGTTTATTACCAAACTTACCTGCAGGAATAATGTAAGATTCTAAAGTAGCATTTCCTCGTTTACAAATATAGCCAAGTTTCTGATCACATTCCCGATTCTCCCACTTAGCACCTTTGCCAGGATTTAACACTGCACAGATTTTTCCAGGTTCTGGAGAAGGATGTCCTTTAAAACAAACAAAAAAAAAACAACAAACAAAACCTCAACAACAACAAAGTATAAGCACATCATGTTTACCTTCAGAACTACTCTCACATCCTAATCTGTTCCACGCTTTACTCTCTCATGTTTGTTCCCTTAAGAGGTATTTCTTCCCAGCAGCCTCAAGTTGAGATATTTATCCAGTTCACAATTTAACAGCCTTTTCACAGGTTTGAAATCTTGAAGGTATTACAGTGCACCTATTTATTTTGTTTGGGTTTTTTTTTCTTTTCTACATGAAGAAAGTCTAAACTCCAGAGCACAATCTTTAGGTGACAAAACTGCTCAGTAAGTTTGTCAAATTCAGTACTTAGTATAGCAGTAAAGACAGAAAAATAATGAATTATTCTGCTAATGTGAACTCCTTGTCCACTTGCCTAAACAATAAGATAATAGCAGGATATTCGGATATTTTCAGTTGAAGATTAGCATTAGCACTAACAGAAACATCTAGAAGAAAAGCAGAACCTGTAGAACAGATCAAATTTCTGCAATAAACCATATAAACTTTTCAAAATCTGCTCTAATGGGATTAAACTTAACATGGATTTTCTCTCATTTTTTAACACATGCCACTATACTACCTAACTAGCAAGTGTCAGTACTGCTTAGCGATAAACATAGCAAAATATTATTTTGTGTGCAAGATTGTTCACTAAAAATCTACTTAATTCATTATGATTACATTACCTTAGACTACAGTTAGTCTTATATTTGCACTTATGTTATATCCTGAAATCAAGGAACATAAGGAGTTAAAGAGAAATGGAGCCCATTTTGGTTGCCCCAAAACCCACCTAATTCTTTACAGGACAACTGAGAGTTTTCTGCAGTTCTAATAACCATGAACAGCTCTCCTTGCTGCTTTGGCTCCACCTCACAATCAGTTTTCCCCCACTCTTCGTTACATGCAGATCCTCATCAGTGCTCTTGGATGACAGAGCTATAAATACCTTCACAGCAACTTGCATTTCAGCCCATCTGTTTGCCTTGTGTGCTCACTCCATTGGAGAGCTATTTATAAAGTAGTTCAATTCACTGTTTAGAGTTTAGCTACTCCAGAACTTTGTCCACCTAAAATGTGCTTTTTGGCCTTATTTACACAAGGAAGCTACTGGGTGGTACGATGGAGTGTGCATTTATAGTCACTGTAGTTTAAGTACATGTGGCATGCTCAATGAAGATGAAGAAGAGTATTTACACTGCATAACTTCAGACATGTACTTTGAATTAGTCTCCAAAGGCTTCCTGAATAGCCAGTGCAAGGGAACAAAGGTCCTGCAAAAAAGACAGCTTAATATAGGTACTCCGAATAGTAAATCAGAAAAGCACCTCTTCATGCATACAGATGCCATAGAGACTACCTTTTAATAATGGCACCAGACCAAACATTGCTACTACAGGTGGGAAGTATCTGAAGTCTGCTTCAAAGAAGACTAGCCTAACATGTGCAGTGTGATATGTGTTACTGCCATGGGTAGATTAATCCCAAAAGAAAATGAAAATCTAATCTTTCAGCAAATAACCAAAACAAATTGGAAAGGAAAGGAATCAGAAAAAAAAATACCCTGACCAGCCTAATCTCACAAATGAAGACATCTATACCATCAGATTTATTCTGGTTTTATATAGAAATAAAGTAAATTAAGATATACAGATGAAGTGTAAAGAGATTACTTTTAAAACTTTCCTCTAGATTTTGAGGCTACCATTTCTACTGTGAATAATAAATTAAGCTCAGTGTGTATCCCTATAAGGGCCATTACTCAGTGTTTATAGCCCTTGTCAGAGTCTTTCAACATCAAAACAAGCTCAATAATTGTAGAATAGAGTACTAGAAAATACATATATGTTACATGATGACCAAATCTTTGCCTTTTAAACCGAGTAGCATTTAACCTTACCTGGAACCCAATTTAAGTATCGAAAAGGAGCACCACCAACCCACTGCCACCCGCTGTTGAAATTCAAGCTGTTAAGACCAAACCAGAGGGCAGAACTCAGTCTGCCAGTCAGACCTAGGGAGCAGAGACAAAGAGAGATACTGGGAACGCACAGCAAGAGCAAACACTTTCTCAAAACCTAAGAGCTGAATTCTGGCTAAACCCACTGCTTCTCCTTTTTCCCAGTACACTTTTTAATGACTTTTAACCTTTTACTTAAGGTGGCTATATTAAACCTGCAAAATGTCATCTTGTATGGATCACTTTACTCTTAGAGTTTTCACAATTTCAGCTGTGGAGAATGTTATTACAATAGAAAACAAAATTACACTTCTGCATGCTCTTTGTAAGCCAATGATGATAAATATGAAACAAATATTTTTTCCATAATTATAAAATATTAAAATGATAAAGTTGCAAAAAGGGTCACAAAACCAAAACTCAGTTTTCTAAAATGAAACATGAATAGTTTCCTGTTGTGTATTTTCTCTTGCAATAAAATTAACAAGTGAGAGTTTCCAATTTACAAAATATCGTAAAGTAAAAACACTGTACATGCTTTATCAAACTACATTAAAATGTGATCATTCCAAACACTGTCTTTTTAATAGCACATCTTGTACGCTTTTCAGACATATCTGATTTCACTTCTTTAGCCAATGATAAGTAAGGCTTCCAAAACCAGTTCCAACTTACTGCTCTAGTTCTGAAAAGCACCTAGAGATATCATGCTTATGTATGGTCCTGCTGACCTCTCTAGCCTTATTTATAGCCATTATTAACCAATTGTCCATCTCCACCTTTCCTATGACTTGGAAGCCCAGCTGGATGACTGCTGATTTTTTTGAATTAAATGTACTTTTTCATAGTTCACAGAAAATTACTGCACAATATATATTACTTATTTCTTCTTCTACTGATGGCATCATGCCAGTATGTAATTTTGCTCTATATATCTTAGTTATCTTTGACATCGTGATTATGGGCAGCACTTGAAGCATGGCAAGGTCAAAAGGAGGGGTAGTTAACCACTGGAAAGGACTGGAATGTCAAACTAGAGCCTGATTTGGCACCAACATTAATAAGTTCTGGTAGTTCTTCTATACAAACAAGTTGCGGTTAAGACAATCAAGAATGGAGCATGACAGGAAATCCTGGTACTGCCAGGATAGCTGTAGAATGAAAAACTGATTTTCACATACATTTGGCAGCCGTATCTACTAGTTTGCAAATAAAACACCTCCTAGTAACTCAGTCCTATATGTTACTGCCAGATTGCTCCCTTGAGCATTAACTTTAACAATGATTTCATCACACTCAGTAAAAAAAAAATCCATGTTTTGACCAAATCCTTAAATTGAAAACAAAAGTTTGGGCAGCACAGGCTGTTCATAGTGTTAAAAATACATTTATCATTTCTCTAAATTGGAGAGATATGGATTTGATGAACAGACTATTAGATAGATAAGGAATTGGCTGGATGTCTGCATTCAAAGAGTTACAGTCAACGGTTCAATGTCCAAATGGATAAGTGATGTCCCTCTAAGGTCTGTATAGGGACAGATACTATTAAATATCTTCACCAATGGCACAGACAGTGGCACTGAGTGAACCCTCAGCATCTGCAGTTTGCAGGTGACACCAAGCTGAGTGGTGCAGTCGATTCGCTTCAGGGAAGGGTGGCATCCAGAGGGTCTTTGACAGGCCTCAAGAGTGGGCCCATGTGAGCCTCAGGAAGTTCAACAAGGCCAAATGCAACGGCCTGCACTTGGTTCAGGGCAATCCCCAATATCAATACAGACTGGGGAGTGAATGGATTGAGAGCAGCCCCATGGAGAAGGACTTGGGGGTACTGGTTGATGAAAACCTGGCCATGAGCTGGCCATGTGTTTTTGCAGCCCAGAAGGCCGACCATATCCTGGGCTGCATCAAAAGCAGTGTGGCCAGCAGGCCAAGAGAGGTGATTCTGCCCCTCTATACTCTGCTCTGGTGAGACCCTACCTGGAGCACCAGTTCTCAGGTCCCCCAGTAAAAGAAAGACATGGGCCTGTTAGAGAAGGTTCAGAGAAGGACACAAAAATTCATCATAAGACTGAAACATCCCTCCTGTGAAGAATGGCTGAGAGTGTTGAGGTTGCTCAGCCTGGAGGAGAGAAGGCTCTGGAGACAACTTATTGTGGCCCTTCAATACAAAGGGGGCTTATAAGAGAGATGGAGAGAGACTTTTTACCAGGGCCTGTAGTGACAGGACAAGGGGGAATGGTTTTAAAATGAAAGAGGGTAGATTTAGATCGGACATAATGAGGAAATTTTTTACAATGAGGGTGCTGAGACACTGGAACTGGTTGCCCAGAGAAGTTGTGGATCCCCATCATTGGAAGTATTCAAGGTCAGGTTAGATGGGGCTTTGAGCAACACAGTCTAGTGCAAGATGTCTCTGCCCATGCAGGGTAGGGGTACTAGATCTTTAAATGTCCCTTCCAACCCAAACCATACTCTAATTCTCTGTGAACTTATTTAGTACAACATATAGCTTATAGCATAGAACGGTTTATCTTTCAACTGATGTAACATACTAAAAAGATTTTCTAATCTATTTAATAGATGAATTAGTGTACTATTTCATGTGTGTACACAGGCTAAGGCGGCAATAAAAAGGAGACTGTATCATTGTAGAATGTAAATATATTCAAGTACAAATTCAGGAGAGAATTTTCCCAGAGAAGGTTTGAAATTACTTCAAAAACATTGAAGGAGATTGGAAACAAAACAATCTTTGGGTCCTTCTGTTTATTAGTTCTTTTTCTTTCTTTTCATATTTTTAGCACATGCTGATGATCTGACAGCTTTGATGAGAGAGACTAAAAATGCTGACTGGTACACACAAAAAGTAGAGCACGAAAAGGATGAAATCTTAGTACCTTCATCTTTAGTTTACAAACTACTTTGCATTTTCCTGCATTCCAACATCTATTCCTTACTGCTTGCTGTATTTTTTATGTTACTGTAAGTTTCTGGCAATATTTAATCAGTATAAAATAATCATTATCTGTCCCATTTTTCCAGCTGAACCATTCAAGATAACAAGTTAAATCTACTAATTACCAGCAATGAAACAAATATCAATTTTCAAGATGGAACATGCTACATAGATGTCACTGTTACAATAATGCACTTCAAAAAAAAAAATGAAGGAAAATATTACCCTACCTGTCAGGTATGTTTGTTCATGCAACTCTGTGATGCTTAATAACTCTGCCTTCTGCTGTTGACAGCTTTTTCTTGCCTGGTGCCATTTCAGAGCTGCCTCAGAATTTATCTGGTACTGGACATTTGTTAAAGGATCTGTATTCCACAACAAATCAACAGTATTAACTGTACGGAGAAAAAGAAATACTGTATCTGACCAGGAAGATAGAGCCAGATAAAATATAGAATAAATTGCATAGCAAAAATACACAAAACTTAAACACTGCCTTACACAACTGATTTGAAAGGAGTCCTGAAGCTTTCTAATGTGTTAGTAAATCCAGGGCAGAGCTAAACCATGATAGCCATGATGGACAGTACATAGGTAACGGAACAAGGTCACCATTTTCTCAGTTATAACAAAGCTGCTGTTTAAGGTAGAAGTTGAGTGGCTAAAGTCAAACTAAAAGAGTTGATTTGTCACTGTGGAGAAAAAGACTAAAAACTTCCAGACCCATGCTAGTTAAGGTGTATATTAAGCTGATCACTCTTCTGAGATAAGAAAGCCCTTTTTTTTTTTAACTAATTTTGGTCACTGTGGAAAGTGACTTTGGATTTTCTTACTGTGATAGAGCTAATCAGACGCAAGCACTGAACACAAAACTTATGTTATCAGCATCCACCTCACACTTCCATGCAATTCTTGATTATGCATATATCTGACATAACATCACACTTTCTTTTCTGTTGTGTGACTTGACTGTGATCTCCTTTAATATCTGAATTTGGCACATTTAAACAACACCAAACCAGTGAAAATGTCATCCAGCAGGGCTCAACATTAGAGGTGACCCCAGAAGGTACCACACTCCTTACACTGCTGAGTCTCTCCTGGCTTATCTAAATTGAATCCCCATGACAAGCAACAGAAAACAGTGTAATCCTGCTCTGCCAAAAATGGAACATATCAGAGCCCCCAACACTGAGCTGAATATCACATAAAGAGATTAAAGTTGAATGACAAAAGCAGAATGTAGCAGAGGTTCACTGTATGTCTGCTGACAATGGGAAAACAACTTAAATTCCCGCAGCTTGTATCAGAGTTTCTCAAGTTGCACACTGTGAAAATTTTGAGAGAAAGAGGTCTTTTCCTTTTCCGAATTCAGAGAGCTCAGAAAATCTGTGTGTGCAAATAAGAGGAAAAAGTACAATAAACAAAGCTCGAGACAAAGGATGATACATGTTAAATGTCAGCAGGTCAGTAACCAGTTCCACTTTTTCCTGCATTAAATCTGATAGTCTATAGATAATATGAAGTGTTTCTTTTCAAATTATCCTTGTGAAAAAAAAATCAAATATAACCTACTGTAATAATGACATTTGACTAAAAATCAGAAATTTCATCCCACTATCATTATCCACAAATCAACTTCCATCCAAAATATTTTATGACTATCAGTACGCAAGATTTCTTCACTACACTATGTACTACCAGACCATAAATCCCTGTGCACAAGCACAAGTGTGGTGTAAACTGGAGACTGCAAAAACAGTAAAATCTATACTTCAGTAAAGACAACTGGCTCTAACTCAATAGAAATCATTTTATAAATCTTGTATAATTATTACAGAGGAATCATAGAATTGTAGAATCACAGAATCATAGA
>NW_010204014.1:0-621 GCF_000695765.1 Mesitornis unicolor
AACTTCTATGGGAAATCCTGAACACTTGAAATTTATTGATGAGTTCTTCAAGGTCTGCTAGAAACTGGAGGTCATCCCTGTTCTGCAGGCTTTTCCTTTTCCTCTTGTGCTTTGGCTTTTTTATACTTTCATGAGAAAGGAAGTTATCCACAATGAGATGCTTCTGCCGGTGACCATGCCTGTTCTTTGTGCTGGTGTCAGATGGGATAGCCTCTGGATTGTCCAGGGTGCAGAAATCAAAGGAATATCTCCGGCGGGATTCTGAGCTTTTCTCGGCTTGGTCAGAAGTGCTGTTGTTGTCTGTCCCTATTCCATCCACTGTCGCTTGGTATGGTTTCCTCGCTGTGAGACTCACTCACCGGTGACAGTGTGACTTCTTTCAGAGAACCTATTTCACAGAGGTGGGAAGGTGAATTAGCCATTAACCTGGGTGGAGACAGCTTCCAAGTTCCACTGTGCATTCCTTTCTGGGTTTTTGTAGGAAGAGCACTGATAGGTTGAAGATTTGGCATAGTTTTTAACTCTGAAAAATTTGTTTCAGTGCTTGCAGGGCTAAGGTTGCCGTTAGTCCCCACTAACTGTGTCGAAAGTGGATGAATAGCTGCTGGTGACGATGGCACC
>NW_010204014.1:696-896 GCF_000695765.1 Mesitornis unicolor
GCTGTCTTAGGTTCTTCTGACTGAGGCTGCAGCTCTGCTCTTGGCTTCCTGCCCCGTTTTTTACCAATGTAGATAGTTCCCCTCTTGCTCACATTGATCTGCTTTCCTAGTCTGGCATCAATGGTGGCTGGCCCAGCACTAGATGGTGGCTGGACTTTTGCTTTCAGAGCTATGCTGCTGGAGCAGGAGGGCAAGATCTG
>NW_010204014.1:1088-6665 GCF_000695765.1 Mesitornis unicolor
TTCACGACTGATTGGACTGACTGGGCTGGTGGAGGTTCCTTCATGAATGGTTTCAACAGTGAGCAAAGGCTGTTTCTTTGGTCGTCCTCTTTTTTTCTTGACAGGTGTGATCACAGTAAGACTGTCTGTATTGGTATACAGAGGGCTGGATGGTGTGATGGGATAAGCTGAAGGAGGCTCCACCATCAGCTTCTCAGATGTTGTCATGGAGGTCTCCCGAAGGATAGACTTAGGTTTGCTGCAGGTCCATCTCCGCTTAGCTGCAAGTTTGGGGTGCTGGACCTCAGATAATTTGCCAGCTGTGGGAAGATCAGTGGGTAGGAGAGTGGATGTCACAGCTACAGATTTTCTGAGTCTGGTGGCACTGTTGGGTGAAGCTTTGTCAGTGAGCATACCACTGTCAATACCTACTAAGGGAGACTCATGTTCAATCACTTTCCCTGGCTTTGTGGCTCGAATATCTTTTTTAATCCCCTCAGGTTGAGACATAGTCCTGTTTGCTACTTCACTGCTCATAGCAAGTCCAGAAGGCAGGCTTTTCTCCTGGATAATTTTCTCTATGGAAGATTTTGTGGATTGCCTTTTTTTCCTTTTGTGGCTAGATGTATCTGTTGTTGGAGACTTTATCGGGATAGTAATTCGCACGTGACTGGTATCACTTTCACAACTGCTAGCAGAAATGGGATTCTGCTTTGAAGGTGATGTATCCAACACACTTTCCATGGAGTAAGACTCTTTTTTCCCTTCCATGCTGTCATGAGATTTGCTGTCATATGCTTTCGGAGCACTCTTCACCCAGTCAATGTCCACGGTTTGGATGGTTTGACTTATCAAGTCCTTTTTGCTGGATTTCTTCTTTGTACTCCCGGGGGGCTGATCAGGGGCCTCCAGCTGCACACCTCCCTCTTGATCACAGAGAGGCAAAAGCCCATTGCACTCAGAGGCGCTGCTGGGCTGGGCAACCACGTTGATGTTGTTGGGTGATGAGACTGCACTGCAAATGGCAAGCTCTTTACTACTGGCTGAGAGCTGCCCCCACGTGCTGCTGACACAGGACTTCTTTACTTGGGATTTGCTGAAGGAAACTCCTGGCTCTGGACCAGAGACCTTGGTGGCACTGACAGCTTCTCGACTGGGTTCTGTGTTGATGAAGCAACTTTGAGAAACGGATACGGTGTCGGAGCTCGCCGACCAGTCAAGATGGTGCTGGTTGCTACTTTTCTGCTGGTGCTTTGATTTTAAGGTGTCACCGGTGAAGTCTTGTTGGAGGCCTGGATCATAGTGCAGAGCAGAATGTTTTTGTGGCCTGTCATAAACCTGGAAGATAGAAGAAAATAAATAGAAAAAAAAAATTAGTGTATTAATCCATTCATAACCCCTGGTTGCAGCTCTTTATTTGTACAGTGAATGACAACTCCTCTTAACCAATGTCCTTGTAAGGGTTAGAAACCTTTATAAAGTCTTCTTATACTTGAGCCAAATTTGCCTTTAGATTCAATCACTGTAAACATGTTTTGTTTTCATTTGGGTTGGGTTTTTTTCCACTCTAAAAACAATGGAAACATTTCTATAAATACTAAATTGCCAAGGAAACACGATCTATTGATTTTTAACTTAAAACACAAGTACAATATTCCCTTCTAATGGATGAATGGGGCAACTCAGCCTCCTGGTGAGAATTCCTTTTTCCTAAAAAATAATCCCTCATAGAACTTGATACTCAACAAAAGCAATTAAGCTCGTTGTAAACAAGAAAACTGCAAAATTATCTCAGAAGTTGTCACAAACAAGAGGAAAACCCATGTGTCTGCTTCCCTGTGAAGCCAGAATCTGCAAAGATTTCCTTGCTTGAATTTCCACATAGAAGTCTTGCCCACAAACTTGGTGCTTAAAATCATATGCAGAGCATCAACTGTGCGAAGCATACTTGGCAAGTTCAAGATTTGCATTACTCCCTTTCCATTTTAATAATCTGCTATTTGCAATGCTGGTAAGAAATCTTTTCAATATGATTTCTAATCTGACAGCAGCTCTTCAAGCTGCAGAGGTTACAGTAAGGGCAGAATTATGCTGAAGATTATTACAGAGCAAAATAAAGTATATTTTTATTTCTTGGTGGGCCTTCCTCAGCTAAATTAATTATGTTTGTTACAAGTTTAACCTTTTGAAAAGTCTCTTAAAGCAAAAAAAAAATAAATTTTATTTTTTTTTACTTTCACTACCTAACCTCTTCCAGCCACTTGTTTTCTCCTGTTACGTTTAGGCACTTTTTTCTGTAAAGCTCTGGATCAAACTGTGCAATTGATTTTGTACACCTAGTACCGCAAACAACCGTTCTTAACCAACTGTAATGATACTGTTCCGAATGCCAAATAAATGATGATAGATTTAAAATAAATGCATAACCAAGGAAAGAACAATAGAAAACAACCGCTAAGTGTCTTGTGTTTCTGCAGACACCTTGGGACAATTAAGCTTCTATCAGCAGCATTATGTTAGATCCTTATTTGGGCTGTTTGCAAAAGAGGTTTTGGGGCAAGGAGGCTGTCAGTATAAGAGGGTTTTGAGGTGGGAAATGAGGCATCTGCTGTTCTGAGCCACTTCAGAGGGATTTGAACGGTACCAAATACCCCCAGGTCCATGGTGCATTATTTAGTGACCAGTAAACATGCATGTTATTTACAAATTGATGTTCAGATATCCTTCATGTGCATATAAAAAGGGGCATGTTATTTTTCTGGAATAAGCAATAACGATGAAGCTGTTCTGGTCCATCATCTGAGGAGCAATCAGGGACTCTTAAACCCTGTGAATAGTTCAGCTGTCATGCTCATGGACCAGCCATGCTCAGGGAAAACAGAGATTTCCAGGAATTGTGGAGTGAGAAAATGAAAGCACGCAGCTGCGGTGAAGCTGCAGATGTCACGGGAGAGCGACACCCGGTTTCTTCAGCCTGAGAAAAGAGCCGAAAGCATAAACAGCCCTTGGGGAATGAATCGGTTCCTCCTTCTCCTCCTCCTCTTTGCAGCAGCCTTCTGTGTGTGAACCACACAGCTCACAGCGGCCACGACCCGTGCCTCTGATGCCCTCCTTCAGAAAATGGAGCCCACCTGCATCCACATCCTTGGGGTGAGGCCAGGGAGGGGTCAAAAGGAAATCAGCAGCACTGGCACTTACATTTGATAGTTTGATTTTATTTAATTTTTAATTTCTTTTAAGTGATGACATTTCCAGAGCTTCATTTTATCTCAGGTGTTTGGAACTTTTCCTACCACCAGGTTGACAAGCCTGGTGCGCTGTCAGCTGGGCATGAGGAGGTGTGTGGCAGGTGGCCATCCCCTGGTGAGGTCTCAGCAGGGCTGGGGTGGGTGCCCTACGCCCAAGGCTCACATGAAACATCATGTCCCTGATCTACCATGATCTGTGACTTCGAAATGTCCTGGAAATGACGGACTGAGGCCTCTCTTGGCCCACGGGACCTGCACCAAGGCAGGGCCAGGCTCCTGCACAGATCCTGGCCTTAAAGCTGCAGTCAAAGCATCTCCTTATCCTCATTTTATTTCCAAAATGCTGAGCTGTGAAACTAAATGGCCTGAGAAATTTCGTTTGGAAAAAGAAAAATTTAAAAAGAAAAAAGGTTACAGTAGTGAATGAAAACATCATATGCTGGCAACACTCTAGACCCTCTAAGTCCACCACACACAGGAAGATCTCTAGTTTAAAAGGAGTAATAATCTCTGATCTACATTTTAAGGCAGTTAATAAGGGCTCAGAATGGAGAGGTCAGCTATATATCAGCGATGAATGCTGATATATTGCTTGGCTCCAGCCTCATTTCCTCAGCCTGCACATTACAAAATGATGATGCAACTTCCAACATATCCCTAATGATAGCCTTGTCATTACTCCAGCACCCCAGGCCACCACAACATCTATCTTACAATTCATGAGAAAGATATGCCTATGTCATCAATGATGCCAAGTCTGGAGGCATTTAATCACGCGGACAAGCACTCCGATTTCAATAGGCCTTCAAAAAACGACCAGTCTGCAGGATCAGGGGACTCCATTTCCTAAGCAGTATGTCAAAACTATATATCTGCCCAAGCACATAACAGTCCACTGGGTTTCCTCATGCAGTTTCTTCCAGCATAACATTTACTATTTGCACTCCCTTACCAAACATATCCATAACACCCCAAAATAATTCTTCTGCAGCGTGGCAAACAGAGGTCATTTGGCTGCATCAGATTGGGTTTCACTGGCTGCAAGGGATATGTGGGGACCATTTATTTAAAAGCACTGGTAAATCAGATGAAAGTAATGCAGCCAAGTGTATTTTATTCCCCAAGTACCCATCTAGGTTGCTGTCTCATCCCATCAGTCCTAATGTTTAGGCTTTCATTTTCCTTGCTGGGTGAGTACCCCCCTGAGAAGCCAACAAGGCCCAGCTCAGCAAAGCTAAGCCTCTGCTGAGCTACTGGAGGACACCAGAGCTGTAAGTAGCATGAGGGCAAACAGAGTTTTTCAAAAAGCTGTATCTTGGTGCCTTTCATGGAAATTAATTACTTTATTTGTCAGTAAGCGTGCACTATACTGCAGCTCCATAGGTTTTGGTAAGGGGCTGTTGGCTTGAATAGAGTTCCTATGGCAGCATGGATGAGAGCAGCATCAAGAATAGCGGGGCTTCTTCATGAAAATGGAAAGATTAATCTTTATTTACTTTTTGGTTTATGAAGCCCTAAAAATATTTCAAACTTCAGCATCTGCCTTTATTTGTAGTCTGCCCTTTAATTAAATGGAATTTTCTTCAGCAGCTAGCTATTCTGCACTGGGAGTCTGCCCCTTCTTCTTTTGTGAAAGTAGGAGCATAATTTAACCCATGCAATTTTATCACATCTCACCAGACTTGGTCAATAGCTCTCCTGATACTCAGTTTACTGGATGTGCTTAGTGGTTAATAATCCCATCTTTCCTTTAAAGAAAATAAAATACATATAAAGAAACTAATAGTTTTCATAACTGCAAAGAAGTTTGAGCAATGTGATCCAGCACATGCTAAGCCTTAGACTAAAACTATAAAGTTTGAATGCTCTTAATAGTATACAATTTTAATGCCAAACTCATAAGTCTCACTCCTCAGCTTTGGCAGTGGTGAGTAGACCTATGAGCAGGATACACCCCATAACTGGCAACTGAAGAGCACTGGCCAGAGAGCAGTGGAGGTGGGACTGTGTTTACACCTGCCTTGACAGATCTGTGCAAACCTGCACCTGCAGATGTGATTATTCCTTTTTATGGTTTTATTCTGGCATGTAGCCCTTGCATTTGAGAGAATGTATCAGTCCCATGATAAGCGGCACCCTCCTCTACAAGCAGTACCCGGCAGCAGAATCCACCCCTCAGGGGCCCTATTCAGTTAACTACTGAATGTCTCATATTGTCTCTCCATTCCCTTGCTTGAGCTTCTCTCTAAATCCACACGTTGCTTCCAGTCCCAAAGCAAAAAGTGGAAGGAAATGCCAGCAACCAAATCAAGAGCTTAGTGAAATAATAATAACAAGAAAAAATATCCCA
>NW_010204015.1:0-249 GCF_000695765.1 Mesitornis unicolor
AGGTTTTGGAAGAGCATTTTTATGTGGATCATACCCTTAGCATAGGGAGCTATGTGGAAAGATGAGAATCAAGTTTAGCTACTACTAGTAATTATAATAATCTACCTTTATTTTGCAGAGAAGCATTTGGATCTTTTAAATCCAAGGACCATCAAATCTTTATTTAAGTACACAAGAAGCAATTGATGTAGCGCTGCCATCGTGGTTCTCATTTCCAACCAAAGGAAAATGGTGCTAAATTAAACAAAA
>NW_010204016.1:0-274 GCF_000695765.1 Mesitornis unicolor
TGTGTGTGTGTGGAATAACTGCAGACATGACTGCGTGGAGGAAATTCAAGTCTCTGCTGGTTTTCTGCGCGGGGCTCCTCACTGCAGCTCAGGGTAAGATTTGGGTTTCTTGCACTGGATTCGTGTAGGCTGTGGTTATGGCACCGATTTCGCCCCTCAGCTAAACCGCTGCCGCTCGAATGAGTTCTCGCTCTCGCTTCGTTTCTGCGCCGGGAAACGGCAGACTCCCCGAGCCTGGTCTCCCTTCTCCCTACCTCCCACCTCCCGCCGGGGC
>NW_010204016.1:519-927 GCF_000695765.1 Mesitornis unicolor
TCAAGGAGGGGAGAGCGGAGTGGGTGGCCGCCGAGAGCCGCCTCCGCCTGCCTTCAGCCGGCTGCGCTCCCCGCAAGTTACGCGGAGGCGGGGATGCGGGGCCGGGATCTCCCTCTACCAGCTGCCTGCCCGTACTGGAGGGAACAAGGCTCCTCTCTGCTCGGCGTGCGACGGGGAGCGTCTCCCACCCCCAGCTGGGTTTCTCCTTAAAATCAGTGGGGGAAGGGAGGAGAAACGAGGGGGTGACGGTGGAGAATTGGGTTACACAACTTCAGTGCTGGCCTCAGCCCCATCACTTGCCTCATCGCTGGAGACAACTTCCCCATTATTCACTTCGCCTCCTATTAGCCCTGTGCTTTTTAATGCTGAGAGAGATGCGAGTGTGCGTGTCTGTGCGTGTGTGTGTTT
>NW_010204016.1:1090-1488 GCF_000695765.1 Mesitornis unicolor
CGGGACGACGGTTCCCCTTGCAGTCTGTACTGTCCGAGGCTCCCGTAACCCTTCGAAGGCGCTTTACATCTTTCCCACAATTTTATTTTTCACACTGCTTTTTTCGGTGCGGGGGTGGCTGGAGAGGGGAGAGTGGTGCGGGACGACGGTTCCCCTTGCAGTCTGTACTGTCCGAGGCTCCCGTAACCCTTCGAAGGCGCTTTACATCTTTCCCACAATTTTATTTTTCACACTGCTTTTTTCGGTGCGGGGGTGGCTGGAGAGGGGAGAGTGGTGGGAGTCGACAGCGGCCCGGGCTGACGGGCGAGCCTTGAGCCTTCCCCGTCCTGCGGGTGCCCGAGGCCGGGCTCCCTCGTCCTCCTGGGCAGCGCTGCAGGATGCCCTCCCTCCGGCCGCCT
>NW_010204016.1:1764-13012 GCF_000695765.1 Mesitornis unicolor
GGGGGCTTCTCGGCGTGGCCGCCCTGTCCAAACTTCCAGCATCTCCTCGCCTGCAGCTGCTCCCAGCCCGCACACGAGCCGGGCGGGCTGGGGAACCCCGGTCCGGACGGTGGAGCCGCGCCCCGGCTGCTGTGCAGGGGGGCCTGGCCGCCCCGGGACGAGCTGCAGATGTAGCTGTGTCAGCTCCCAGGGCGGGCCAACACCCGCGACTCGTTTGTTAAATACACTGTAGCTGGTTCTGTCCTTTGACATTTAAGTGTTTTCTCTTCATGGCTGACAGCACATATGAAAAGCTGGAGGCTGGATCGTGGTTATTCAGCGGAGATCCGACGTGTTTTGCTTACATACAAAGGCTTTGTCAGGAACATTTGGGCACTGCTTCTGATGCTGCTCTGCAGAATGTCATTATACCTCGCTTAATGTGGAGCAGCAACACACCTACTTAAAGGCTACAAACTGACTTAATATTGAAGTCAAACAACAGGTAGAAGGGCAACCAGAGAGGACATTTGACATAATTCTTCCCCATTTACCTTCCCAGACAATCGAGCACAGGTATCTATGTTTAGTCAAATGTAATCCTGAGGCTGAAATTACATTTATAGTTTAGAGAGTGAAAGAACTCCTTCCTTAGTAACATGACGAGCCTAGGCTTTCAATAGCACATAAAACTGAAATTAATAGGTGCCCAGAACGCTTCATTTTACCAGCCCCGTGGTAGTCAAATCATTTGGTAGTCACTGTAATAGGAATTCACACAGTTTTTGGTTGGTTTGAGGGTTTTATGGGAAAAGAAGTGCTGAATTTCTGGAGGTGTTGCTACAGGCGTTTCCTTATCTATCAAGGAGGTGAGAGGTGGGCTGCTTTCCACATTGTTCCTTGTTATTAAATGAAATGGAAACCCTTTGTTGCTGTGCAGTTTTCTGTAACTTTTTAAAAGGGCAAGAAAAAGATGAAACTGAACATACATCGTTCATTGCCGTAGACTTGAGGTGCAGTTCTGTAAATTTCTTCAGCCTCATTTTGTCTGACTGATGCATCTGAGTGTTTTGGAAAAACATTTAGGGGATTCTTCTGTGTCTGTTATGCTTTAAGCATCAAGGGAAATTAGTATGTAGTCATTTAAAGTGACCACTTTACCAGAAACTACCTCATCATAGCAGTTTTGCTTCAACAAGACAGGCAGCACGATGTTCAGCTCTGCATGTTAAGGTGGGCTTGTTTATAGAGCCATTTTGCTAATTCTGATAGGTTATATCCTAGCAAAAGTAAACATTAACCTATTGATTTGCTTAAAACACAAAACACATCAGTATAATTTCTGTGAAAATTCATACTACTAGGGATCAAATAGCAGTCTTATCCTGAACTCAGACTAGAATTCAAGATGAAAGATTTAAATACCTTTCTGCAGTGGACAAGCTGTTTCCAATACAGAAATACATATTGCTTAATACTTAAAATTGTCCAAGTACATGTTACCAAGATCATTTCCTGGACTTGTTCAGATAACCTAGCACAACACCTTCACCACCACCTAATTGCTTCAAACAAAAGGTGCGTATGCACAGAGGTACCATTCAGATTAATGGAAATAGCAAAGGAAAAACATTTCTGTTATTAAATTGAATCCACACAGTAAAAGGACTCCCATACCTACAGCTTAGGATTTTGTTAAAAAACCCAAAACATTGTATGTACCCTCTGTTTACTGCTATCATTTTGTCAAAATAATTGCTATGACTCCATCACACAAAGTTACCACTATGTTTAAGGTTGGACTGAGAGTATTTATCTCTTTTAAAGTCATGCATTTTCTCTCTCCAAAGCAGTGTTTCTCAAAACTGTGAAGCTGGTCTCTCTGGAGAGGCTCCATTCTCTTCCAGAGAAAACTAAAGCAATTCTAGGGAAAATGAGCTGAAAAAAAGGATTTTGTAAAAGAACATCAGAGCTAGGTGTTGAATACCCAGCTGCAAAACCAAGTATTGGATGCATTCTCCATCCCCCAGCCCAGTGAGAAATTGGCCAACAAAGAAAGACAGAAAAGAGAATAACCAGCTCTGACCACATAATATTTTAAAGAGAAAGTGCATTTACTTTCTGATAAGATCTGTATGTTTTCCAGTTTTCCATCAAGATAGGCATATAATGTCCTTAACTCTGTATAGGAATAGGAAATATGATAAATTTGAATATAATGTAGTAACATATTAGTTCAACAAAAATTCCTAAATGCTCATTTTAGACCTTTGAACCCATAGATGAGATTTGAATTACTACCATCAACCAGCACAAGGTTATCAGTTTCCCTGGTGTGAATGGAACAGGATACTGGTGTGAGGAGCTGGAGATGGTATACAAGCACATGCAGGCATGAGCACACACGAACTTCAGGATGCATTGAAATCTGTGAGGGCACTTCAGCACCATCTGTGAGTTGTATACATAGGGACCATTCTGCCGATGGTTTTCTGTTTATTTTACCGACTGTCACTCCCATGTCTCATTATACAGACATGTAGGATTTTGATTGGGCATGAGTTGGTTTTGGTTTTGGTTTTCTTTTGAGGGGAGGGGGGCAGTTGTCATTTTTTTCCCTCTGTGGACTGCTTTTTCTATGCAAACATGGAATCTAGCTCTTCATCTTATTATTGCTCTGATGGTAGTAGTATTACATATGCATTGATATAACCAAGTTTTTAAAAGACATCTGTGAGACTTTGGCCTCAGTACCATTAACATTCCTGAAAATTTTGGCCCCACTAAATTAGGAACAATCTGAAGCTGTAAACATTTTAAACAGAAACCAATACATTCCAGATTTACCATGCTCTCTAGAGAGGCTGAAAAGCCTTAGGGACCACCGTTTTAAACTTTTTCAGGACATTTAATCTGTACACTGTCACATTAAACTTCCTGTCACAACCTTTCCTTGAAGAAGTAACTGCTTAATAAATAGTGTGACTGTATAAAACCTCCAATGAATTTAAAGATAAGATGTAATTTCATTTTGCTCAAATCTGTATTGAACTGTCACGTCTCTTTGACCACGATGACATTATTCTGCAAGTAAATAGCTCTAAATGTAAGCACAGAGTTTAAGTGTAGTGCCAGGCTGCCTGTAACCAGCAGAGGGATGCAGTGTGGAAAGGGGAATTGCTGGTTTAACTGTACAGTCCAGCGAAGCAGTAGTGTAAGTATGAGACATGATCTCTAATAGAACTTGAGCAGGCGACTGGGTTTAAATGAGGGTCACTGAATAAGATTCAGGCCTCTAGTTCTCCACATGTCTGCAAAATTAGCCAGATTAGACTGAGCTAAATTGGATGTTCTTCCAATTTCTGCAGTGAACAAAGAATGAGAATCATATGGAAATTCTCCTAATGTGTATGAATCACTTTCTTTTACTTAGATGTTTTACTTTTCTACATCAGTTGCAATTTCCTTTAAACCACTTTTATCAACCAGTAACTTTTGAAATAGGAAAAATGCCATTAATGCCTGAGGAAAGCTGTGAGATCTTACTTTGTCGTCACACATCTTTATTCTAGCTGGATGAGAGACTTCACTGTATGACATTTCTATTGCATTTAAGAAAATCTACACTATATTTGTTATAAGCATTTCTCAACGGAATAACTGCTTAAACAATTTACTTGGGTTATTGCTAGTGTTATATTGACACACAAAGGCAACATTTATCAGTTGCCTGCATTTAGTAATTGAAGGGTAAAAGAAGGCATGCATTACTCTTACAAGAGTAATACTGCATCTTATTGCCATTTACAAGTCTGTCTTGCTTAGAGGTGATAATTTTTTTTTCTGCATTTCTTACTCATTTAAAAAGAAAAAAGAAAAAATGACAACAGTTTCCTGCCATTTTTACCTGGAGGGCATATTCAGTTAAAAGGGCAGAGCAAGATTTAGTCACCATTATATTGCTGATGATTAACCAGAATTCCTCTTGATTAATCAGAATACCATCAATTATGTACTTTTAGCAAAAGATAAGCAAAAAAAAAATCACAATTTCTTGCAATTACAGTAATACTGCTATTTCCAGTATAAAAATTAATCACAGTTTGTTACAGCTTTATAATTATTAAATTATGCATTTTAACAATACATTAATGCATATTCTGAAGTAGTGGTTCCACCTCTTTCAACTTCATTTTTTGAGTTATCACTGTTAAGTAAAATGTAACTTTGCACAGTTGTGAGGGCCCTATTCTGCTGGAGTGGAAACTGATATTTCTATTGATTTCAGCAGTAGCTGGACTGGCCAGTATTGAAAAGATTGCTACTCTGAATAAGGCAGGCATGGTGGATACTGCAGCTGAATAGTGGAGCCAGACTGTTTAATATGAGTTCTCATGGGTGAGAACTTCTGATAAAGTTTATGTCGATGTGTGATTGAAAAAAAAAAAAAGAAAACTGGATGAATCTGAGCAACTAGCCTTGATAATATTAAAAGATGTATATATTTAGGGACATAATTTGTTTTTAAACAGTATCTTTGATATCTCCAAGAGTGGTTTTATCTGACGTCTACCTTGCTTCCTCTTTTTTGCCTTCTGCTTTTTCCTTAAAGAAATTATGAAGGACAATATACAGAAAAACCTAGTATTATTTCCATCTTTGGAAGTTTTGTCTCCCTTACAGTATCCCATGGATACTGAAGTACAGAATCATGTTCTGTATTCATATCTCTGTTGTACAGTGGCTTTCCAAAAAAACCCACATTTGCAGCACTGCAGCTGACACAGAGCTGAATAAATAATAATGAATAAAACTTTGTGTGCAGTGCTTGTTTTGCAAACTTGCATAAAAGATGGTCAGCATTTTAAAATTGCATTTTGCAGCACTTGCTTCACACCTTATTCTCAATTTCAAGGCAATGACTTTTTCATGCAATTCTGCCAAACGTGGAGTTTTTCTTACTTCTTGTCTAAAGTTTGACTTGTCTTCTTTATTAGAGAGCCATTTCTAAACCTGTAATGGAGGACTTTTTTCAAAAATGTTTTTACAATCCTTTTGTTAGCAGCAAATCCTTGACATTTGGCAGAGAGCAAACCTGGGACTAAGGATAACTTTTCTTTATCCTATGATTTGCAGATCAAATGTAGCTCTGATACAATACTTCATAAATAATTATTTACTTCCTTTGACCTGTATTACTTATCATACATGTGTGTTCACATGCAAAACCCACAAACATTCAGACTTATATTTTGCTTACACTGTTGCCGAAACACCAGGAATATACAGTGCACTGGGAATTAAAGTGCAGCCAGCCTTGCTCTGTATTTGAAGCTCAGGTTCAAATGTGGGCCTAAACACACTGGGGACCACAGCCAGGATATTTTATTTTTTTAAATACTGGCCCAGTTACAGCTTGGATTTAAAGCATCTACACTATGCTTGCCATGCCTGCTGCTGAAATGGGTGAGGGAGCTTGACTCACTTTGCTTAGTGTATCCAAAATACTGAAACGAGAGCTTAGGCTTGGCTTTGGGCATTGTGCTTGAGCAAGAACTTGCCTTGTATGAGCACATCAGGGTTCAGTCTGAACTCATGGTGCTTGTAACACGGATTCAGCTGTATCTTGGGACCCACATCAGACTGTCGGTGTGCAACACAGCTGGAAGTACAAGGAATAAGGAAGTTATTTTTGTCAGGAGTCAGCTGATGTGAATGAAGCAAGCTGCTAGATATTGCAGGAATACACATGAGCTTCTGGAACCTGCCTTGCCCTGAACCTTAGAAAAAGAAGGCAGGTGGCTGTGGCGATAAGAATAAAGGAAAGAAAGAGCGATGCTTCTTGCACAACAGTGAAGTTTTTGAAAAGGCCATTTTGATTAAAAAAAGTGCAAAGCATTTTAACTTATTTTTAGACTAATTTTACATGCTTCTGGTTGTGAAACAAATGGTCATGACAAATCACACTGTTCTCACTAATGTCTGTGGGATATCAATGCAGAATCTGACTGCTTGCAAGTGACTAAGTACACTATTTTAGCTTTGCCTCAGCATCTACATTCTCTATTGGTATCCTGCTGATGTTTCTTATAATACATAGATTGAGTCATACCAAGCATTTTTTTGAGGAAAAGCTGTTTTATAATTCACTTTTAGAACTTCAGTACAATCAAACAACTGCTAATATCACAATCAGTGATCCTCTGCATTTGTAGACATGTCTTTTGAGAAATTAAATTGATTTTCTTTATCTTAGCACATAAACAGTGCACACTTTGACCCATTGTTTGCAGTGTCTGTAACACTGAAGAATGTAGTGTTAATAGATTTTATGAAGTCAACAGTGACAGCAGTAGTAGCATTTTGATCACAAGCTATTCTCAGCCTTTTCGATCTTGCTTTCCCATGAAACCTATATAGAAGAGGCTTTATCATGGTATTTACTTAACATAAATGCAAATGCTGAAATATTGCTTTCTTGTTTTCCAGGTACATAATGTAGTTATCTTGAAACAAATCTGCCAGTTTGTAGAGAAGAAGCATTCTGCTATGCAGAACTACGTGTGTTGGACATAGACTCTAGTTGTCAGCTGAACAGTTTAGGTTCCTGAGTGTCAGGCTCTGACCAGTTAAGACCTGATCCAAAGGCTAGGGAACTCACAAAGAAAATACATAAATCTCATTAACCTTAATGGACTCTGAATCTGGTCGTTATTATAGCCACATATCAGACTGAGAACTTGCATTAAAACAAAGATGCTGGAACAAATCTAACAATAATAAAGAGAATTCAAACAGTTATTATTATTAATATGAAATGTTATGCAAATAATCACAGAAATGCTGTTTATGTTGAAGATAGATACATGATGCCTCACAGTTTTTGACCTGTGTGTCTCACTCCACTGGCTAGTTCTATAAGTTACTTGCTTCTGAGGAGAGATTAACCTTTAATTACTTTCTTTAGGAACATTTAGTAAACTGACTGATAGAATGGAGATGATCTATGCAAGCAGCAAAGAAGGATTTCTTCAACTCATGTTGCCATGACAATTTGGAGTTTTTCCTGTCAACTCTTGAGAAGCTCCAAAGTCATTTCTTTAAAGCCATGAATCAGGGAATATTTTGGAAATTGAAGTTGCTCTCTTTTTTCAATTTAATGTCATTTAACACAGTGAGGGGCCCAACTCAAAAGATTTTAAAATCTACAAACAAGAACTATTGCAAAAATATAACATGGTGAAACCCTCTTCGTGGATCTCTGTTGATTTATACCAGCAGAGAAGCTGACTTCAGATGCATTATCGAGTTATTTAGTTTTCATTTATTAACTATATGATAATAATAAGTAATATTCATAAACCCAATAATGGATAACAAAGAGTGAGGAGGCCATCTTAGTTGTCATTTTGATCTTCATGACAATATGTTATCTTGCAGCTATTTTGAGGAAATTAGATTACAGAAGGATTATAGAACAAAGAAAGAATAATAATTTTATTTTTGTTACAGTTCCAATTACAAAGGTAGTTCAATGAATGAGGAATAAAATCAAAAGGCTGTTGTCCACATATTTAAATTACTATCCAAGGTACTTCCCATATAAAATGTTATTACTAGTCAAACTGAACGTCTCCCCTTTGATGTGTTTTAAATGAAATGGATTGTTCTGAAAATACCTAGAACTAGTCCAAACTACTTTAATTTAATTCTTAAGAAATAAATTACTGGCTTAAATAGGTATTTCGTAGGTTGCTGTTAGCAGTGAGGGAAAGATGGTAAAAGAAAAGAAGATAATGTGAAGTGCTGTTTCTGCTGGGATAATAAGTTTCTCTGTATAGAAGACAAGAAAAGTAGCTCAGTAATAGTTTTCTTTTTAAAATGTTCCTGGCAGATGATGGCTACTGAGTCGGTGTAGTTTGTTTACCACTTTGCAATGGATTTGGGATGAGTCATATCACATTAGAAGGAAAATTGAGAAGTTGCTTTGTCAAAGTGAGTTGTTTTCCTATTTTTTTAATATATCCTCAAATTATTAGTTTGCTTTAAACAGAGATGCCTAATTAATTTTTAAAGTGTTAATTCTTGTTGTGTCCATGAATCCTAGTTCCTGTTGCTGGAAATGGGAAGTCCAGATCTATAATTTCTTTATATTGGGCAAGGTGACTCTCCTTTCAGTTAGCCTTGTGCATCTTCCTGAAAGTACTAGCTATTTTCTTATCAAGATAGTTTGGACCACAATTTCAACCTCTACAAGTACAGGGTTTTTTTGAAAGCCTTTCTGTCTCCTTGCCTGCAGAGCAGGAGCTGACAGAGTAAGGATTATTGGAGGTGTCCTCAAGATTTCATGTTGCAGAGAATGCAACAGAAGAATTTCTGTCTTATTTCCTTACTGTCCACTTTTCTGGTAATGCAACTCAGCGTAGCCACAAACAGTGTTAAGATAAAGTGGTACTTACTTACATTAATATTTAATAAAGAAACAGACTTGTGGATGGAATACACTTATGATACATCAATTCATATGCATTCAGCATTAAAAACAGCCTTCTTTTCCCAAAATATCTGATGGAAAAGGAGATCCATTTATTGAATAAAAGAACGTGTACATGCTGAACAATAAAAGCATCTGCCTGAGCTCATTTTACCTGCAAAACAAGTTTTAGTGCAAAGTTCAAGGATGCTGGGAAGTGGGCAGAAGGTACTGTTTATTGTCAAGAGCCTAGTTTTGTATTTTTACAGCTTTTCGAGAGTGCCCAATGTCTGCAGTTCCCACTGACTTGCGAGAAAATGGTTGATCTCAGCAATTTTAAACATCAAGGAATTTGTACTGTACTTACTTTTACACTTGAGAATCATCATCATCATCTAAATGTAATATAGTGCTATAAAGAGAATGGATAGACAATAATATCGAGCATTTAATACCGGTATCTCCCAGATAGTATCTGAATTAAAGGAAGTTTGCAAATCTAGAATTGTTGTGTTATTTTTTTTAGGAAGGAGAGATACCTCAAGGGAAGTTGTGGTTTGTTTTTCTTTAAAACTGTTGTACCTAAGTAATTCTGTGTATAAAAAAAAACCTCTGGATCAGATGTACCCTGGAACAAAATGTTTGTGATTACAAAACAAACATTAAAAGCAGCAACAAATCAGAATTTGGAGTGAAGCCAACTCAGACTACTGACTGTATTGGATAATGGAGGCTGTTGTCCTGGCCCAGAATTAAAAAGAATCAGTTCCACCATCACTTTATTTCCTTTATGAGTATTCATCATTTTTCCATTTATCGCCCACTGATGGTAACTAATTGCATCTCCTTGGGCCTCCATTTTTCTTTCTAGGAAACAAGCCATTTGTAAGGGGTGAGGTCGTACCTTACAGCTCTGGTGAAAAAAAGGTACCTACACAGTTTTGCCACTTAAGGATAGTCACTAAACTTCTTTTCATATTATTGCCCATCTCTCTGTAGCCCACATATGCAGAATGGATAGATTTGTGCAGTTGTTTTGAATGTGCTTTGTCACATAGCACTGGTACATTCAGGTACAGTTTTATAAAGCAGAAGCGTTTTGTGCAACTGTCTCAGCATCAGTTTGCTTCTCAGATCTACTCAGTCACACTGCTGTTTTCTAAGTACTATTCCGAAAGAGCAGTGTGCATGAGGATCAGGTCCCCTGGGGAGAAGAAAATCAATTAAAAAAAGAAACTACTGTTTGACACTAGAAGGATAATGTACTGCCCACTGTGAAAAAATAAGCTATTGTGGTGACACAAACTGTTGTCAGGTGAGGGATGGGCATTCAGAACAGAGGACAGCACAGGCAGCTGATGGAAATCGTTCTTATATTTCATTGACACACTCTCCAATAGTACCACTGAGGAAGATAAGCTATCTCAAAAAAGAAGCTACATATAAAAAAGCATGACAGCACATAATGGGGGTTTCAATCAGGACTAATTTTTTAATTTTTTTTAAACACTCCTATTATTTGCTTTCTTCCACTGAATTATTTTCTAGGATATTTTGTCTATTATTATATTTATTCATTAAATGAAAGGTCATTAGGCAGTGATATGTATACTGTGATTTATTAATTTGCTTTATGATAAATCCTAGAGTATATGGACCCATCATACAAATGGTTATGTGAACACAGAGAAAATGAAATAGGCAACATGGAAAACTTTGTGAAATGAAACTCAGGTCTGGGGAATGTTATTTCCCGCATGACCAGGATAAAGAAAAAACCTTATCTTCTGAAACAGCCGATAGCATCTTTGTGCTGCCCTGTATTTTACAGAGGACATAGCCCAGATTAGTTCACTTGCATCCATCAATGAGTATTCAAATTTATTTCTCATCTCCATTACTGGTATTTGTCTTACTGAAAAGCAATGTGTAATTGCCTTCCTTTATTGTCTCCAGTAACACAGGCATACTGGTGTAGTCTGAGCAGAACTGGTAATACAGCTCTAAAATTAAACTTTCTGCTGATAAGTGCCCTCAGTGGAAGTCCTGGCATGACTACTGTGCAGGTTTTTTATGGTCTGATAAATAATGACCCGTGCCCGCATAGGCATGGCTGTTCAGTTGCTGAGCTGTTACACAGGCTTTTATCTCATAGGAATGGCAGAGCTGGCACCATCAGATATACAACATTAAACACTATTTATCTTTCCTCTCCCCATACTTTCTTTAAAATTTTCCGTTTGCATATCTTCTCTTTCTTGTTCCAGTCACTCTATAATTTCCTCCTCTGCTGAAGGACTATGACACCTTCTTTGTTATGCTCCAAAGTGGCTGTTTAACATTCCCATGGAGGAAAGTGCCCAATATCTAATCTCTGATGACTCCTGCACTGGGAGCAACTAGCACAAAGGCTGAGGATGGTCACAGGGGCACCCCTAAGACCTGAAGAACTAAGTCAGGAACATAAGCTGTGCCCAGATTTTGTGCATGTCCCATGAATTTGGTTAAGTTTCAGTCTTCACATATTTTAAAATGCAAAAAGTGTCACATCAAATCAGACTAAAATGACCTCTCTCTGACAATGGCCATTAGCAAATGCATAGAAAAAAATGCAGGAAACAAGAGATAGCTTTATATTTTAGCAGCCTCTGGCCAGTTTAGGGAACTCTTAGCCAGGGGTTGCATCTATGTTCAACATCCATCAACAAATTTAACCTTCATGAATCTGTTCTTGAACCTATTCATAATTCAGACTACCACACTATTTTCTGACAATCCGTTTTACAGTTTAATTCC
>NW_010204016.1:13043-41136 GCF_000695765.1 Mesitornis unicolor
CTGTGCAGAAAAGGACTGCATTTTGCTTGTTTTGAAGCTTCTACCTGCTCATTTCCCTGAGCACTTCCACCTCTTTGGGAATACTTCACTCTGCACAGAACTTTGCGTCTGATAGATATGAAGAGGTGATGTAAAACTGTAAATTACATACTTTCCCCACGTATACCTAATAATTCCATATGAATATTTATATTAAATAACTTCAAGTAATATTAACATATGATTCCCAAATGCATTTTTCATAATTTTTAATGATCGTGATGCTGTAGTCAGTGCTGCTGATGCACTTGAAAGAATAATAGTCTGTATTTCATTATGAACAGGCACTTCCCTCTATCCCACCATCTCATTACCCAGTTTTTATTCTCATCAATAATATTTTGATTGTTTGCTGTACATGGTGGCTGTCTAAATGACAGTGATGTTCAATATTTGCCCTGTGAAATTTCTGGAGGGACAGCAGAGAAAATACTTAGAAAATTAAGTAAGTCCTAGTAAGAAATGAATACAGCAAACCAGGTGCTTGGTGATCTCCTCTCCCACTGACATTGATTTCATGGAGTGATAATATGAAGTGCACTGTGCAGTAGCTTCATCTCGCAGATATGGTATCTGGCCCTCTGTGGTCCAATGTATCACTGGTCACGAATCGTATCTTGATGGTGTTCTCTTTCCTGGGACAATAAGTCTGGTGAAAACTGGTGGGACTTGTAACAAACTGTAATGATGGGATCTGGTGAAGGATTGGATTTCTGCAGAGATTAGGGAAACACTGCAAGAATTCCTGTTGGGAAGAGGTCTGTTATATTGAGAATGCTGAAACCATGTCATCCTTCTAAATTAACCAATTTCAACCCACCCACCCCTCCCCAGACCTGGATCTAGAAAAAATGGCAAAATAAAATTAAAAAAAAAAATAAAAAAAATCTGCACCTAGACAGAAGATTACCTCAAACCTTAGAACATTCAGCATATTCTGTGAGTTCCAATCCATAGGTTTCTGGGTTTAGTTTCATATTAGAAAATTTGTCACTGTCTGAAAAAGAATTGTTCCCTAAGATAACAGCCGGAATTCCATGCATTTAAGCTGGCTCTGAAAGGGATGTACAAATTCTGCCCTTCCACTTTTTTCTACTCTCAGGAATGTCTTTAGAAAAGCCTATCAGCATCATAAAAACAAAACAAAGCAATGCAAATAAATAATTAGCAAAAAAAAAATAGCTGACCATTATGAACAAGCATAGCATGAGAGAGAAGGAACCAGAATATCTTTAATGTTAGCAAGTCTCCCATGACTGTTCTGGCTCCTTCATTCTGAAAGGCTCTATTTTATTTACACAAAAGAGAAATTTCTGAATATAGTTCTTGATAGAGTCTATTCAGGAAAGAAAGGCATTAATTACTCCTGTACTGTGCAAACAAAATCATTGCTTAACTTTTGAGAACTGACAACACAGGTTTCAAAAAGATTACTGGAAAAGGACCACATCCGAACAAGATGTAATGGATCTGACGTACTGCAATCTAAATTTCCAGTGAGACAAGGGAAAGATTGAGTTCTTTGAGTATGACTGTTTTAATGGGATAATGGAACTATTTTTCAAGCAATTTTTGTTTTCTGCTTGATTAGAAAAAAACATATATTAAAATGATGTCTCAACAGCTAATGATTATGATCAAAATAACAGATTAAGTTTACAAATACTGTTTTTAATTAAAAAGTAATTGCTTATTTTAGGTAACAGTAATCCTGGTTTGTTATGACAAAAATTTATGTAGTCCTGTGTTTGTATATTAAGCTTGCCCTTTTCAAGAATTACTCACTTGACCATAAGCAAAAATACCATACAAAGTATCTCAGCCACTTTCATTGAAGGATCAGATGACATGTGCCTTTAGTTGCTTGAATTCGCAGATAGTGTTTCTTCAGAGAAAAGTGTTCTGTTGATAAACTGTAACATTCTTTACTGTTATTTTGCTGGCATAATCCTTCAATATCTATCTTTTCTTCTCTCAGCCTAGAATGATTTTTGGTTAGTATAGTGTTTGTACCTAAAAATGTCAGAAACTAAAAACCTGCTAACTTATTAATTCAAGAGCTAGATCTGAGATGTGCTGAACTCTTTGGTTCCTAATTAATTTCATGGATGTTGTGGACACTCAGCAGTAAATAAACACACAGAAGAATTTAAGCACCAAGGTTTCCCTTTATTGTGAAGATATTTACATCTAATAGATTACTGAACTGCCACTCAATGGCTATTTTAACCTCAGAGACACAAATTTACACATGCCTATTTTTCATTAGAAAATTTCCTTTGAGCCTAAAATTACATTTCTGGGCATACTCAGAATGGTTGCATACTGTCAATTTGTATAGGATTGTTATTGAACAGTCATTGTAATCTTCAATATTGATGCTGTTCCATATGGATAAAACTACTTGGCTTTCTTTAAGTGTACCTGCGAACTTTGGCATTACATAAGATATTCCTTGGGTGGAAGTAGTGCCCTCTCTTCTTCCCACAGTAGAGAGAGTAATTTAACAGCTTGAGCACTTAGCTAGATTATGAAAAATCTACATTCAGGTTCCTCTTCCCTGAGAAAGTTAAAGCCTGTCTCATTTTTTTTTTCTTTCTGGCATATACTGCGACTTCCTTGGGCTCTCCTCTGTTGGTGCTATGAAGGTTTCCTGTTAAAGTTTCCTTTGGAGGTAGGTTTGGGTTCCAAACCTTGCTTAAAGGAACTAAGTATAAAATATTAAAAAAGCTTCTGGAACAGTAACTGGACTCCTACTGGTCCCCTCTTAGACGAAGAGCATTACTTGCCACATCAGAGTCGTCCTCCCGGTTGGGTTTCTGTCTTGCTCAGTGAATATTCAGTTATTCTATGAAAAGTGGAACTGTAAGTAGTCCACCTGGAATAGTGCTCTGGGGTTCATTTCCCAGGAAGTACCTAAAAGACAAGTGCTCCAATATCTGTTTTAATCTCATTTCAGGAAATAATCAATAGCTTTTATCAATATGGCCTTAACAATCAGCATGTTATGCCCTTCAAATAAAATCTATCAGAAATCTTACAAAGAGAGGTATGCTTTTATCAGGGGAATTGTTTGATACGTCCTGTGGTTCATATTTATTTAGGACCTAGGCAAATGGCTATTTTTCTTCTAGTTCAAAGTTTGCAGCATCCTTTAATAATAATGAGGTACCTGCCACATCTCTGCTGACATTATCACTGATATTGGAGAGATGAAGAAATTAGTTCTAGGTATAATACTCTCATGTGGATTTGCATGTATTAGTCTTAAGGTGCCCAGTTACCATAGTAATGAATATATGAATATAAATACATGTGTGTACATGTGTCTGAGAGAGGGACAACTGCAGTCATTTGACTCTCTTGTGGAGGCAGTCCCATCGTAGGTAAGGGAGGTAACCTTTTCACCGTTCTTCAAGTTTTGTCCATTTTCCTAATAATGTAAAAACCATTCCCTTTGTTTATGAGTGCAGCATTCATGGCAAGCTGCTGCCACACAGGAAGATGTCATGGCTGAAATACTTCACCCTAACCCACTGAAGTTCTGCAGCTCAAGTCTATGACCTTGAACTCCAGCTAGGGATTTCTGAAATACCGGAGTGATGTGTTGGCAGTGTATTGCCTTGCTTATCAGCTGCAACATTACATGGGTTTTCACCTCAAGGCACAGAGAGTCACAGTAATTGAAACTGGAGGCCACAGATGTGTAAATTTATCACTAAGTCCATTTCCCTCAGGTTGACACGTTGCATTTTGGCTCCCTGTAAGTGGAGGAATGCATTTGGAATAGCTTTTGGTAGCTATCCCACTGCACTAAGGATTAGAGCAGCCTGGAAAAGCTGCTCCCCACTTTGATGAATGTAAAGTGACCAAAATCTCTTGAATTTTACCACTCTCTATTGATGACAATAGTTTGTTCCATTTTAATGCATATGGTAAAATTAACAGAGACATGTGCGCACACACCTTCCTCCAAAAAGAAAAGGCATCAGCAAGAAATAGGCACTGCTTGTGATTTTTGTTTTTCTCATCAAAACCAGTTTTGAAAACATACTTTTAAACAGCTAGCGAGGAAGCCGGGGGGACAAAAGGCTATTTACTGACAAAGTTTAAAACAGAACTGTCTAGAAATGATTATTGCAGATTGAAAAAAAAGCAAGTAAATCTTTCTACAAAAAAGATTAAAGGCATTCCCAGAAACTAGACATCAGTGAATTTAACAAGGGTTGTAGGTAAAATGAAACTACCATAAGGAAGTGTGAAAGAACAGCTTGAAAATCAGTTTGATTAAGGATAACCAGCATAGATTCAGGCAGGGGAGGTCATGCTTAACTAACCTGCTGGAGTTCTTTGAAGATATCACTGCCACTGTAGATAAGGAAAATTCGATAGATGTAGTCTACTTGTAAGCCTTTGACAAGACACCACATCTGAGATTAATGGCTAAGAGAAATCATCACGAAGGCAAAGAAATTGTTGGATGGAAAACTAGTTTAAGTGTAGGCCACAAAGGGAAAAGCTGAGCAGAATTTCCAAGGAGTCAGTGTTAAACCCAGTGCTGTTCATGATTATGTATGTCTGAATGGAAGTTGATGAGGGGAAGAACTTGTATCTTATGTGGGATTTAAAAGCATAGCAAGAAGCACAGAGAAATATTATCATATTGAAAAGGTGTTGTACCATCTATAAAACTTGTTTAGGAAAAATAAACATAATTTGACAAGGAAAATCTAGAATATTAATCTAGGAAAAAACCACCAAATTAGAAGATATTCACTAAATAAAACAATCATGCTATATATACTAAGCAAGAAAACAAATTGGGCATTATTGAAGAAATAAAATGAATCCATCAGCCCAGAGCAAAGCAGCATTTTAAAAGGTTAACAGGATGCAAAGATACTTTAAAAGACAGAAAGCATATAAAAACAAACAAAAAATATTGTTAGCTTACACAAAACCATGGTAAAAGCATCTCTAGGACATGGTCTACAATATTGCTGATAGCTGTTCAGGGAAAATAATATTTTCATGTTGGGATTCATTGTATGGAAACAAAAGATATAAGATTCCAATAGCTGAACTGTGAAGAATGTTAAAGAACCTCAGTTGTTGTTTTGTGGGTTTTTTTGTTTGTTTTTGTTTTTTCTTTTTGTTTTTAACTGTAAACTAGGAAAATAGATGGTGTTTTTATTATATTAGGACCCAGGGATTCTAGTCAAAATTAAGGTCCTATTGTGTTATGCATGCTAATGGAAGACAGCACCTTCTTGTGCCAAGGAGCTTATAATAAAACAGCTTAACTATGCAGACAAGGGAAAAAAAAAGCTACAAAGGACACAGTAATTGATCCAAAGAAGGTCTGTGCCTGAATTGTGATCTAGGATTCATATTTTATGAGTCCCAAGTCAGTATTTTGTATAACAAGTTATATTATTCCATTATAGGTATAAGGGTTTTGCTTAATATGGGGTAGAAAACCTAGGTGATTATCTTTTTTATACATATATATAAGCTTAAAACCAGAAAATTCTTATGCTGCATTTGTTCAGGTCTTAACCTGAGTCACTGATTCTACAGACCTCTACTTAAATCTAATAAAGATTAGATTAAATTCTTAAGGAATCTTCATATTAATTCCTAAATATTTGAATTCCAGAGTAAGAAATATACATTAATTTTAAAGAGAAAATAATTAATTAACATATATAAGTAAGTCCAGTGGCATTTGCTTTTATGGGAGAAAAAAAAATTACTGACATGGCTGTTTTTCTATTAAAATGGACTTCATTTCTTCATGACTTTCTTATGCTCTTAGGTCTGCTAGGAAAGGAAAATATTCTCAGAAGATCAGCATTTCCCGCTAGTTATGGAAAGTTTCTTTGCTATATGACTCAGAGCTTTGAAGTTCATATATTCAATCTTTTCTTTTATACATGTATTCACTCTTATATCTAGGTCTATATCCAAAAGAGAACTTTGCTGCTACAACACTAGAAGCCCTGGTGCCTAACTTCCAAACATCTGCTTGCAAAAAATGAATCTAGAAGTCCGTGTTAAGATAGGCATCTTGGAGTAGAATCGTGATAGACACTGAGAGGTGTGTCTGTAGCAGAAGATACAATTGTCCCTCTCCCTTCCCCTCTAGGAAAGAAATATTTTTCTCAGCACTGCAATAAGGAAATCATTATTTCCTCCTAGATTCTGTATTCCTAGCTATCGTCTTCTCTGCCTAAACCATAAGATGAGCCATTGTCATTTTAATTTTAAAATATAATGACATGAAGAGTCTTATCTGGCTTTCATGCTCTTCAGTGCAATACAGTTACAGATATAACACCAGTATTGCTACAGTACCTACATCTCTCAAGACAGAAAGAACAGACTAGAAAGACACTGCCTCTTGTAGCACTTTACTAACCAAAATCAGAGAGGCAATGTTAGTGTCTCTTTATAAGATGCATTCAATGAATATCACTGCAGGGGGGTTGTACTAGATGACCTTTAAAGGTCCCTTCCAACCCAAACCATTCTATGATTCTGATAATATGTCTATACACCAAACTATGTGAATAACAGTCCAAAGTTGACCATTCTATGCTCAGATGGCACACAGTCCCCCTGGCCGGTGGTGACAGTAGATCTTACTCCTAAACATTAATGTTATCCTTTATATGGTTCAGGCTCATGTGAAAGACTCTTGATCTTCCAGCCCAAGCAAGTTCTACTCAGAGTGAACTTTGCAGTAGGAACAAGGCAGTGAAAACATCGGCAGCCCTAGTTTGGTAATGGTTCTGAACTGACTCATCTGCTGTAGCACTTGTAGTCATGATTGAGGAGTCTACTGTGTGAGGGGAGATGCAATCTGAAGGCAACGCACTCCCAGGAACTTGGGTCAAGGACATTTTCTGTGTGTGTTTCCTCTCATGTCAATCCTGATCATAAACAAAGGTAGGGACAGGAAACACAGCCTTCCTCTAGGCCTTACTCCATTTCGATGAAAGCAATTCAAGACTGCTGTGTGGGAATCGGGAGTGACTGACTGCTATCCTACTGATCTGATGGGGTTTTCTGGAAAGTTTTGGGTTCTAAAGCATCCTATAAGGACTTTTTTTTACACTTTATACATGGAAGTGATTGGATAAAGCTCAAGCATCATAGAATTTAGGTACTTCGAGGCTGAGGCAGAAATAGTTTTCAGGGTACTGATTTGGGGACTTCTGTTCCAGTTAAGCCTTAACCTTGTTTTACGCAAGGAAGGTACTATGTTGCTGATTCAGGAGTGCAGGGCAAGGGCCCCAGTGCCCATGAGGTGGGCAGAGGCAGCGCTGCCAGCCGCAGCCACGCAGCTTGCTGAGCCCAGTGGGGAGGCTGGTGCCAGGAAGGCTAGCAGGGAGGCTGGCAGGCAGGGAGGCCAGTGGGAGGCTGGCTCTTCACCCCCCCCTTTTATGAGATGCAGTGTCAGAGGGAGGCCTGCAGGTGTGAATGCTGTCAAAGATGAGATCCTGATTCTTATTATTCGACTTTGCTTTTGACTTTACTGTAGATAAAACTGGAGTTTTTAAAGTTATCTTTCTTAGGCATGAAGAAGTGTATTTTAAATTTTCTGATTAGATAATGAGCAGTCTTCTTCTGAACCAAAAAGAAATCCAGGTTAACATCTTGCAGAACAGTTTTGTGGAACACTGACAGCAAAAGCTGTTTCTTGAAAAGAAGAAAATGAGTACATTTACTTGATACAGGGTGTTATAACTGAGTAGAGAAGAAGCATACTATTTTCTATTTACCATCTCTTTCTCTGTGTATTTATTCTGTTAACATTGAAGTAAAGCAGAACTTTTGTTTTCTTTATAGATGTCTTGAGAATATAACCTGTGGTAGACAGCTTATTCATCATTTGCTGCTTAAAACACACAGGTTTAGAGATCTGCCTTAGCTATTTATATAAAAACAGGCAAATGATTTTCAGGTCATGCTTCCAAACCATGTTTACTTAAAAAAGAAAGTTGATAAATTGTTTACTGTGGCAAGACAGTATAAATTTAAAATCAGATTTCAAGTGAAGAGATATAGTGTTTATGTGACAGCCTTCTTTGTTTTTCCCAGTTAAAATTATTTCAGAAATAAGCATCTGAACAACTTTTAAAACTCTAATATCTTTATTAATCCACTTTTCCTAGTAAAGTATATAAGCTTTTGTAACTTGTAAAAACAAAGATATCACCAGAGATTTATCTAGGGTCCAGAAGGTAGTAAAATTTTATAGCAGTTCTGCATGTCAGAATTTCCATAATATTCAAAACAAAATTGATCACTGACAAAGATTTCCTGTCTGTTTTGCATGGCCTCCATATACAAAGTATGATTTTAGGAATTAAATTATTTCAAAATTGTCTTAACAGTTCCTGTTGTTGGAAACATTCCCAACAGTTTTAGACACATTGTATTCATATAAAATGTGCAGGTTTTTAATCTGAGAATGAAAAAAACCCACCCTAAAAGTTTGAAGTGAAGCTATTGTTTGCTTTCAAAAATTACTACTGTGACCCTATCTATTTTCCTTCATTGATTTTATTAGGATAACAGGACTTTACTGGATATTATTTGACACACTGGGACAGATACCAAAAGATCAGAAAGTAAAAAAGGTGAGATTCCGGAGAGAACAGTAAGATCATACAACGTGTTACTTTTTCATATATGTTAAAAGTTCACTTACTAGATAACAAAGCAAAAACCTTTTGACCATTCTCTACAGAGAACAGCAACAGTCTCCTATGGAGCTCAGTGGACAGTGAAGTAAATTTTTTAAAGGTAGGATTTAATGGTTATAAAATGTTAATCCATCTGTGTGGCTTAGGAATCAAAATCTTATTTTCAAAGTGATATGGACATTTAGAGTAAGTCCCATTAAAGGACTCAGGCACTACAGTGAGTAAAATCAAAAGACACTGCCCAGGCATTGGATTTCCTGTGCTTGTGTACGGAGCATTAGATGCGTGAGAACACAGCCCCAAACAGCAGCAGACTGAATGGGCAGCCTCCAGCAGATGGCAATTAGAGAATATTCTGGTCCCTTAGAACATCAAAGAATCACACAGACTTTTTGACACATCAGCTACAGAAACCTCCCTTGAATCAGGATGCCTAAATGGTTTCTTTATTGAAAATGAGTCAAGGTCACTTTTTAAAGGACTGGTGCCAGAAGAGGAGGGAGTAATACTGTGGTCTTTACACATGTAGTCTTTACAATGTTGACTAGTTGCAGTATACTCCAAATGTAATTTCTTTTTGCCACCATGGGAGTTTTATATCTATACTTCTTATTCACCTAGAAGTTATTCTATCCACTAATCTCAGGCATGTGAGTTGTTCTTCCTGCCCAAATATTTCCACTGTGCAGAAAAGAATTCAGGATACCTTGGGTCAGGGAGATGCATCTAGAAGCAGGAAGTTTGGGAACCCATGTAGTAAGGACCTTTTTTTGTTTTAACAAATAGTTATGGCTCTAAATAGTAATAAAAATCTTGGCAGAAGGACTGATTCTTAGATCTTCCCATTCTTAAGTAAATGACCAGATCACCAGATTATAGTTCAGTATCTCATGCTTTTTCCCAGCAGAGTAATGTATGTGTATTGCATACAGAATCAGACAATTTCAGAAGGAAAGGATGAGAACAGACATTGTGTTTAGGATACCACTAAGACGTGGAAGTATGAATTTGAATATCTCTGTCAAAGGTCCATTGTCCTGCCTGCATAGTACCTCAACACCAGCAATATCTAGGTAACCTATGACATGAAGGGAGCAACTGTCTTTGTTTAGTGCAAAGTCTTATCTGTTGAAATGCTCCGGCATAGATGGAAAAAGATCTTCTTTCTATGTTCTTGTTATTAGGCTTTGAGATGGTCAGTACTAAAATGAATTTGCCCAGCAGCAGACCAGTATGTACATGGGGTACTCTCATGCTGAAAACATAGGGCCTAGATATGAGGTTGAAGCAGAGTAATTCTTTTCCCTTGTGCTTGTGATTAAGTCCGTTTGTGGAGCTACTCTTGATAGTCCAATAACTTTTACTCAGTCTTTAAAAGTTCTGTTTCTTTTGATGCTTCATTTGCTAAAACCTATTTCTTTTACCATTCTGTGTTGTTATTTATTCTATTTTTATACAACATCAGCGTTAGTAGTTACTAAATGAAAATACTGACTTCTTACCATAATTTTCATGGGTGTTAGTATTGAAAATTAATGGGTGTAATGGAGAATAATCAGGTCAGTTGACCTCAGTGAATGAACATCATGTATCAACAATGGCCTGCTAGTTATACACCAGCCTGAGTTAAAAGGTGTTATGAGATCTCTCTCTTTTGCATTGACTTGACTTTGAGTATAAATATTCTAAGAATGTGAATTACTCAGCCTATTACATTTTTCATAGAAGCTTTCTAGTTTGTAAATTCAAATTGATAGTATGGTTTTGCAATCTGAATAGTCACAGCGCTCCAAGAAACTGCCCATTAGCTAAGCTTAGACAACTGAATACCTTAGTTCACTCCAAATATGAGCTAAAGTCATAAATCAATACAGATCAGCTTCTCTAAGACTCTCTGAGAGTACACACAAGATAGTGATAACTTGGCTGATGTGGGAGTGATTTGTTAAGTTACTGTAACTTAATCAAGTGTTCACTTCTCAGGTTGCACAATGATCAGGGCTTTGTACTTACCCGCTTATCTTGTTCTAAGTGCCATCCATATTTAGTAACAGTATTATTAACGATAGCAACGTATCATTATTGCACATGCAGTAACTTAGCTTTTTGTATTTGATTTCTTTGCTGAAGTTATTTAAATGCAGACAGGCAGATTTCTATGGGCACACTGCAGTGGTGCAGATTGCTTTCATGCAGCCTCATGGAAGACCTGGCATGGGATGTCACGCTCCTATGGCACGACACACAGCAAAGGAATAAAAAGCCTAAGCAAAAATGTAAGATGGCAGCTTCTAAAGCACCACAAGCTATCATATGATTTTAGCAGGAATATATTTTAAAATCCTGTCACGAATTAATTTTTTTCTTTCTCCACATTATGATTCTTGGCACCAGTTGCTACTCTACCTTATACTGGAAAGACAATGGTGTCACCACCCTGATTCAGGTTTTCTGAAGCACAGCCTTTCTTCTATGAAGAAAAATCATTGATGCTTTCTTCCCAGTTTCCTCCCTTCAGCTGAAGAAACAATGGCCTTGAGGAGCGTGACTCTAATTTGCACAGTGAAGATCTGTACGCTCACCGCTAATTACTGTATTTGTAATTCCTGACCATACTAGCCTTGCCAAGAAGTGAATTACAGTCTTTGGAGTACATTAATATCTATAAGCTAGCCCTCCAGCTTGCTGGGCCAGTAGAAATGGTAGAGATAGTAACTTACTAAAGACTCCCATGAAGTGCACAGTACTATCTGATCATCTTGTATGCTTCATATGTATTAACCCTTCAATCACTCTGACAAGTACATTTGAACCATGGAAGTGAGATTATTTTGACAGTTTTGCATGGAACAATAATGCAGAAAATCCAAGACTACCAGGAAAAAACCAGCACATAGTAATGATGCTCTAGGTTTATAGCGTCTCTTAAAATGAGTAAGAGATGATCATGTCTTTTTTTGTTGTTCATAGTTCTGAATACATTACCAGGCTGCTGTTGATGTTTCTGCACTTACAATACATGCAGTAACTGTTGCCCTAACTGTTGTTACTGTGCTACAGTTTATGGTTGGTGCAGTCTTTGGAAGTAGCCCTTTAATTGAAGAACTGCTTCATTGTGATTTTATTTGATACTCTTTTTAGCAGCACTGATCTTAAGGAATTCAGTTAGTATTCATTGTAATAGTACTGATCATAAAGAATTCATTTGCTATTCATATGGATGTCAAGGTGTTTCCATAGGACTTATGCTAACTGCAATTTTAGGATCCTTTAATGGATAGTTACACAAAGATTAATTTTGAAAGGATCTCCTACCACTTCGCAGCTTACTGATTTAGCTTTGGCTATATGGAAGCAGAGCTCAAAATATGTGGGGGGTTGTACAACAAGCTCTTTAACAAGAATAGGTTTAATTTTAAATGACATTTTTTAGGACTCAGATTCTGAATCCTGTATGTTTAGCAATCGATCAGCCATAGAGCTTCATGGAGGAGATACATTTTTAGACACAGTCTTCACACTTTTGCTAAGACTCAACTTTAACAAATATTTTTGGCATCACTTGGAATGACAAAACAGGGTACTTATAAGAAAATGGGAGGCTGAATTGTGCAAAGGAGAAAACGGTATATTTCTGATAATGGTGATTCAGAATGTACTAAAATGGTGTAGATTAAACACATTTATAATCAGAATATTAACAAAAAGATTCACAACTGCATTAATAAGTCGTATTTCATTACCCTAACACAAAATATACTTAGTATGAGACATTAATATGTGTAATAAAGCCTTCTGCACATGTATTATGAACAACAGTGCTTTTAATATTAAAAGTGAATCCATATGGGTTATTTGACATGCAAAATATTAACTTTTATAGGAAGAATGCAGATGAGATTTCAAGCACTAATTATAGCTGCAGATCCCACTCAGGAATGAGGCTCTGTGTGACTAATGATTTTGGCAAAATGAAGGAGTGGCCTGCTCCTCTCAAGAAGCAGCAATATCTCAGCTCCCTCTCCTCTTTCTGTAACCCTTTGAAATTCTCAGCATGTCTCAGTACAGTACCTAATGCTTATGCTGCTTCCAGGGACTGGCTTCTAAATACAGGCCACGAGCTCCATGTTTTTATTGCCAGTTTTATATAACTGTCTCTATAATGGAAGAAAGGTTACTTCATATTTATTCCAGAACCATGTAAGTGTAGGAGATATTCTAGAAAAGATTATTTTCATTGACTAATTCCAATATCTTATTTCCACTTCTTCCATTAACAAGACAAAACTGTTGGGTTTTGGTATAGGATGATGTAATTACTCTACTGTGAATCTTTCACAATATGTTTCCTCCATCAGTTTCTTCTACAGAAGAACAGGATGTTCTTTTAAAAAAAAAACAACCAACAAATCTAGCTTTTGTCATTATTTTTTGCTTTCCCTATGCAATCCTCTGACAAGCATATATCCAGCTTAGATGACTGTGATGACTCCTACCCAAGTCTATTATTGTTATTCCTGAAGTAGCCAGAGAGGTCGCTGGAAAGCAAAATGGAACTGTTAATTCTTGTCAAAGCAGCAGTTTGGCTTTTTTTATGGTAGGTACCCATGGGAAAACTGTTCTTACCTGAGCTTCTTGCTGCTTTTCTGTATGCACCAATGCAGAGCTGTACTCAGCTGAAATAACCTCTAATGTGCTCATCTTTTTCTCAGTGTTATTATCCTTTATTGCAGAAAAGTTTAGGTAAAGAATGCCTAAAGAAATACGCTTTTAGAAATAGGATGACAAAACAATTATTTAACAGTAACATAGGTGTTTATCATATAATTATCTTTTAATAATAACACACACATAAAATTAAAACTAGAAAATTATTAATATTGTGATTTATCGCCAATCTGTAGCAGAAAGAAAGTAGTTTTACTACAATTTAACAAAGGAAATTTTAACTCAAGTTTATCTGATCTAGTAATAAATTCTCTTTGTTTCAATGCTGCTAGCCAATGTCTTTCAAGTTAAGCAATGTCTTATGCAAACATCTAGGATAGCATAATTGTGGATCTTCATTAAAGGACATAGCTGTGGATATAATACAAATTTCAAAGAATGTTGAATTTGTAATACTCTTGCTTAATCAGATATAAGTGAGGAAATTTCATAGCTATGTGAGTGACTCTTTCAATGAGCTGCCCACTTTACCTGTGAGGATGGGACAAGAAAACAGTAAAGTCAAAATACTGTCTTCTTAATGCAATCTTTCTTAAAGGATCAGTAGTTTTTCAAATGCAAACTTCATTTCTAAGAAGTGTCTTGCTGTACATTATTGGGAACACTCTTGTTATGTGTAAAACAAGTGGCATGAGGAGTTCTTTATGAGCAAATTACTAAATCACCTTCCAGGCTGTATTAATAAATCACTGCAAGGCTCATTAGTGTAATTTTCTAAACTTCATCAAGGTGCATGCGCCTGCTACAGCTGCACAAATACATGCGGCAATTTCACATCCAATAATGGTATTAGCAAACAAATGATGTCTGACTGGGTGTATACAGTTTGGCTAAATAATTAGATTTTTTTCTTCTAATAGAATTTTCCTAATTTTCTTAATTGCTTTTTTTTCTTGTTGCATTGAGCACCTTAAAAATTAAGAATAAGGAATAGGTTGTTTTGTTGAAATGAAATTTTATGTGTCTAAAAGATTAGTTAGTTCATTTATGTGTTATCAAAGTAGGTGGATTAGGTTTTGCTGTATTATTGTTATTGGTCTTAGGTGAGATAATCCTAACTCCAATAAAATAGATGGTCAAACTCTTCTTTCGTCTCTCACTGACAATAATGTTAGGAACAGGTGAAAGGAATTTAACCAGGTTTTTGTTTCCCTTTCCCTCAAATAATTAGTTTTTTATATATTGCTCATCATATGGCAGGTCTGGCAGGAATATTCATTATGCAGTATTCAACATTCAGTATTCAATATTCAGTATTCAATTTAAATAATACATATTCAGAATAATATTCAGTAGTCTTAAATGTTTGTATAGTACAAGATGATACAAAAAGCTGAAATATAGCTTTAAATTGGAAATATATTTTTAAAGCTCTGTGCAGCCTTTCTGTTCTGTAAAATGTGCTACTATTCATCAACCGAAAGTTGATGTGGACTCTAAGGGCAAGATTTTCAGAGGTTTTGGATGCCTGTGTTTTAAGTCACATTGTGTTAAGTTCATTAAAACATCCCAAATTCTTAATCATTGTTCCAGACTTTCTAACAGATGAAGAACTTCAAACTGTCTCTAATTGTACATCCAAAAGGAAAGTTTTCTGAAAACTATTCAGGGCTGTTAGACTAGTGGCCTAACGTCAGATCAGTTGTTTTTTTTTAAGAACTCAAATAAGTATATAAATTTATTCTAATGTAATTAGTATCAATTCAAAGTGTATATTGATTTGTGCTATACTGTTTTAGGTGTCAAGATATGTAAAGGAAGTGAATGTCACTGTTGGACATTAGTATTTGTTCCATCGTTTGGAGTCATCTTCATCTCCAGACAGAGTCTGCTATCTAATATCAAGTGGCAAGTCTGCATATATGATTGTTTTGTCAATATGAGTTCAATTCCTAGGGACTAGAATCTGCAAACTGATTTTGAGTGTACAGATCAAATCTAGTATAAATGTCCTATGTCTGAAAGTCGGTGCAAGATAAACAAGATTGTTATTTAAATACAAACACACATACTTTATTTAGTATTTATGTGAATTTCAGTATTTCCATATGGATTGCAAAAGTCATTACCACACTGAAACACTATTAAATTGATATACAGGGCTTGAATTATAAGAATGTATTGGTTGGAGATATCTGACATTGTTTCACAAGTGGTAAATGCATTTTTCCTCAGAATGGAGCAAGCAAGTAGACTGAACTTTGATACCATTAGACCTTGCACTATTCTGTAGCCTATAAATAGTTGAAGTGTATGCTTCAATCTGTAGGCATCATCTGCTCACTTGCAATGGGTCAAGTAATTTAGAAACATAACCCAGAGAAATTTAACTCAGAGACCTACTTTCCAGTGAGAGACTTCTTTTGTTTTATAAACAGGCGCATCAGTTACTGTTTGATAGAGCCTGGCACTGCCAGAAAACCTGTTTATTTGCTTCTAAGTAACAAGCGTACAAATGCACGTAGGCAATGTTAAACAGAAGCATGCACAGAAGCAGAATATAAACATATACACACCACCACTAATGTTTCTGTAAAACTTTTGCTTTTGCCTCAAATAACTTCATCTCATTTTGCTTTCTACCAGTAGCAGTGTTTTTGTTGGCTGTAGTAGATCTATACATAGAGATTGTAACCTATTACACAGTATAGCCCCTTCTCTTCATTTTCCTTTTTTTAAAGCATCATTCAGAATCAAACACACAAATCCTTGCTAACCAAGTTCTAGTGACTCTTGGAGATTGCTTCTTTCCACACCTGATGGCCTCAAAAGCTGTGTTAATAGTTTCTCCTGACTTTTCCCACTTGCTTTTGATTGTGAATCTACTTTTCAATGGCGTTTGAGTGTTGCACTAAAGATCTGTGTATTGGTACTGCAGCTTTACTTTTGATCTTTCTGTTCTTTCTTCCAGCGGTTACATATTCACAGGAAGGTTGTAAACATGCCTTCTCATTTGTGGGTGGTATCAGCATGCCTGTGTATTTCTGATGGGCTATTGTCAGAATGCCAGATCTTTGCCCAGCTGTGGGTTGAATTGGCAATTTCTTAGGAGCCTGAGCGATATGAATAAAATGAAGTATATTACAGCTGTCCTCATCTTAATACAGAGGAATAATCAGTGAAGCTTGCGGCAGGTCCCAGCATGTGATATCTCTGATCAAGATTGAGTATCACATGCTGAGATGTGAGATAGGCTGTATCTTCTTATTAATAATAAGCTTAGCTTCAAAATGAATCAAGGACTATCTGATCTTGCATTTATAAAAAGCAAAACAGGGTGTCAGGAGACCACATCATTCTCCATCCAGTCATAGACTTCTGGTCTATGAAGTGATGTTGGACAACATATTGAGATTTACAGCACTGAGTTTTACATTGCAGCTTTTGGATGACCTATTTGAGATTTTGATGTCCTGACTTCCAGAGGCACAGGGCACCATTTAAGCAATAAAATACTGAAGGCTGAAAACAAAGCTTACCTGTCTCAGGTCAGACATCAGTGAATGGAAGCAGCAAAAAAAAAAAAAAGTGGCCATTTAAAGTAAAGACGTTAGTCTTGTTCATCAGTTTCCTCATCTAAAAAAGAAAAGAAAAAAAAGACATGCTTTTGTTCTCTGCACGAATGTGGTTAAATCTATGTTTATTCGTTTATTTTATTACTTGTATCAATAATGCTATGGAAGATTTATAGCCATTTAAAACTTGGTGTGACACCTACTAGTAACACATGAATGGTGTTGCTAATTTTGCAGTATTTCTTTTACACCTATTTTTGTGGTTGGTTAAATGAGTCAGGTAGCTGATACAAGGAAACGCTGAACAAAAACAGAGCGAAACAGTGATGTTGATAGAGGTAGCTAAGCCCTGCTGGTAATCTCCAAGGAAAATGCATATGGAGATGCTGACAAGAATGACTTCTCATACTAGAAGACCTAAAATCACAGAAAGGAGCAAACACATGAGATGTAAACTGACTAACTGTCACTTTGACAGCCAAGTAACAGTTTAGAAAGTTCAGTCCCAAAACAGAAAACAGAAAAGAATTTGAAGGCATATTAATCAAGTGTTATCTGCCATGTGAGAAATGCAGGTAATGTAACTATGAATAAACAAAGCTTGAATTTGTCTAAGTAGCAGTATTTTTCCTCAAACACAGCGAAGGTTCTGACACTTCAACAGATGGAAAGGGCTTGACTAGCAGCAGACATTCAGACTCCTCGAATGAGAACAGAATTTTGCTGTTTATTATATTTCCTATAAATGATGTTCAGAACAATGTAATCTGGATGTATTTTGAAGTGACTCTTCTACAGCTGTGTTAGCTGATAGTATAGGACAGATGCTGCAACACAGTCCAGCATACAAGGAGCTTACTTCTTTCACAACTTTATTAGCTAAGGGCTTTGAAAAGCAAGAGTGATGATGATATAAATCAGTGCAATCTTACAGAATAGGTAAACAAAATTAGACAGGCTTTCTACCCCTGGCTAAGTACCACCTTTGAGCTGCTGTAGCAGAGAAGAGAGAAGGATGGAGAAGGGAGAAATTTTATTCAAGTCTTTCTTCAGCATGTGTTTCTGTTGAATTTCATGCTGAGTAAGCTAATTGCCATGCCTAGCATTGACTATCAACTTGCCTCAGGTGCTTGTGCAAAGAAAGGGGCGTCCAAATTCCAGTTTTTCAGTAACAAAGTCATTCTCACAAACTGAATCATCAGCTACTTGCTTTATTAACACACACAAAAAAAATCCTTACTGTAATACCTACTGCAAGTATCTAAAACAAAAGAATAAGTTGTCAAGCTGATAAAATACTGCCACCCTAATTAGACAAATAAGTAGTTAGACCTTTGAAAGACATGATACATCATGAATAGGGATATTTAAAATTAGTTTATATCTAATTACTTTTTGATTTCTATTTGCATTTTAATGAAGAGTGAGCTTAATGAGATAAATAGCAGAGAGATTTCTGTATCAAAAATACTTTCGACTTCTCTGTGTGTCAGGGTTTAGATTTTCAGAGGTTCGGGGTACCTGAAGTAGGAGACATGTTTTAAAAAATACATTAGGCATTTATCTACCTTGGGTCTTCCCTTTGAATCTAGAAAGAATTTGAAAAATTCTAATCTGCTTGCATCCGCCTGGGTCTAAATGCCTTCAGAAAATTATCCAGTGGGATTTCTAGAAGTGCTGAATGCAGGCAACAGAACTGAAAATAAACAGGAAACATGATCAGGTTTTGAAAATTCCAAAGACTAGATCCTCAGTATATTAATATTGTCAGTATTATGTAACATTGCATACTGAATAAGAAAAGACGGATTAATTTTTCTTGTTCTCAGAATGGCAAGAACTCTAAATGTCCTTATTGCTGCTGGGATTCTTGTCTTACCACAACATCTCTATATAACAAACTTACTTCAAATGGCTCAAAACTAGTGAACTTCATTAAGATGTATCATTTTGATAAGCATGATTAATTTGTCTTTATTTATTTAGCACACAGTGAACAGATGAATGTACTATATGGTGACTAGAACAGTGCTGAAGGAACAGTAGCGTAGATACATTTCTAAATGTTAACATATGTCTACGTACATTGTGTTCATGTTTAGTTGGACTCTAGCCCTTGGTACTTTTGGGAACATGTGTTGTACCTTCTCTTTCCTTTTATGGATTTATAACAGCATTCTCATTGTTGTTAATAATCCTTTAAAAACTCATTTTACCTTAATCATCCTTTAAAATAGGACATTTTCTACTACAGGCTGCTTCTTGACATGGCCAGGCTGCCTATGCTGTCATGGATTTGTACCAAATTTCCCATTGGGCTGATCTGATAAAACTTAGCCTTACACTGTTCAAAAGTCATTTGAGCACTGAGCATATTACAGACAAGTGATGCTATTCAGAGTCAGCTTCTGAGGTATTAAACAGCTCTAGAGGGAAGTGGACTACAACAGGACTTTACAAATTATCTGGGACAAGACAAAGAAACAGATGTTCAGTCGTTCTGTAGTCACTGCCTACAATTTGCTGTGGTGGGTTGACCCTGGCTGGATCCTCTATCACTCCTCTCCTTAGCAAGATAGGGCAGGGAGAAAATGAGGTGGAAAAAACCCTAAAGAGTCAAGGTAAAGGCAGTTTAACAAAGGAAAAGTAAAGGCTGTGTGGAGAAGCAAGGGAAAACAAAAGATTTCTTCTCTACTTCCCATCAGCAGGTGATGTCCAGCCACTTTCGAGGAAGCAGGGCTTCAGTACACATAGTGGTTGCTCTGGAAGACAAACATCATAGTAACGAATGCACCTCTCCTCCTTTCTTTTAGCTTTTGTTGCTGAGCAGATATCATATGCCATGGAATATCCCTTTGGTCAGTTTGGGCCAGCTGTTCTCTCTGTGTCCTCTCCCAAGATCTTGCCAATCCCCATCCTGCTGGGTAAGGATGGTGAATGTTGGAGAGACAGCCTTGATGCTGTGCGAGCACTGCTCAGCAGTAGCCAAAACACTGGTGCGTTACCAACACCCTTCTAACTAGCAATACAAAGCACAGCGCTGTGAGGGCTGCTGTGGGGGAAATTAACTCCATCTCAGCCAGACTCAATAAATTAACAAAAGAGTAACTGTTTTTAGTTACTAATTGAAACCTTTAGTACTGGTTTATACTGAAAAATCAGAGTACCTTCAGTACTGATCCTGCTCTCATTTTACAGATACTAATTTAATTCCTGTTACTCCTGTAGCATTAGGTATTTTCCTGACAGAGCTGTTGACTAGTCACTAAGCACAGGGAGGTTGCCTGTTGTTAAAAAACAAAGCAAAACAGAAACAACAGAGAATGTTCTACACCATATATATCTAACATTGCTAATCCAATGGGAGGTAAACTAAAAGTTGGGAGCTTGCCCGCGACATAAATTCTTAATGTAAATATATCTTAAGACATTGAACCTCATTATAATTTAGCAAAAAGGGTTTGACAAAGGGTCTATTCCCATAATCAAAAGTATTTAATTGAAATATTTGAATAAATGCAAGTTAAATCTTACCATGCTTATAAATTCTGAAACATTAAGATTATCTTGTATCCAAACCAAACCTGTAGCTATGCAAATTTGTAGTGTCCTAATCTAAAGAAAACCACAAGTGGCATTTATCCACTTAGAGCCTCTGGAGTGTCTCACCTATAGACGAGAATTTTTGCATTTTTCAGGAAGGTGGAAGGATTACAAGTATAAATTAATGATCCTCTCCTTTCTGTTCTGCATAGCAGGCATTTGGTCAGTGAGATACAACAGCAGACTTCCTGCAACTCTTGAGCATAGCTCCAATGCTTACTGACTTCCTCAAGCATAACTGGGTCTGCTTAGTGAATGACAAATTTAACTTTCAAACAAATCTTAACAAAGCAGCAGTTTTTAGAAAATTAGTATTCTCAGGATGCATTTTAACACAGTTATAAATTACATTGTTGGATTAATATGACAATAATCAAAGTTAATGGCCAGTTGTTTTGTTATAAATGTTCTTGCATTAAATATATTACTTTTCTTATGCTCATAAGTCAATTAGAACTTAGGGTATAGCTGTATCTGGTTTTTAAATTTTGTTCAATATTTATTGGTTAATTATACTAATGAAGTGTTATTATTTTGTTTTCCTTTATCTGGGTGTTTTGAGAATGAACTGGTCCCTGAGACTTGTTTTTGTTTTTCCAGCTCTGGTATTGTGTAACAGTGCCAATGTGCTTTGCCTGTCAATAGGGTTCCTCATACTGCATTTGCAGAGGTCATGCATTATAACCACAAAGGTGAAATCTCTCCTTATTTCAGTGATGGTATTGACTTGCTTTTGAAAGCAGTTTACCATTCAGTGACACTGCATTTATTTAACATATTTTACAGGAAAACCACCCCCCAGAAACCCAACAGAGAAAGCAGGACAGTGTCTTCTTTGGCACAGATAAAAATGTACTTGCTAACTAGACTGGGTTTAAAAATATAATCAGTATAACGGTTAGTATTTGTGAGCTTTCATAGACTGCCGGCAGTTAAATCCTTTTACATGAACTTCGGCTTTAACTTAAACCATAAGTGCCTATGTACAAGCTTGCTAAAGCAGCTTATAAAACCTGATGGTGATATTATAATATTTCAAGCTAAATATTGGAGCAAGTTCTCAGTGGAGCAATGCTGCTTTGGCTCAGCTGAGCTAAGCACATCACTCTGGAAAGCAATATCCAGTTGTTCAGCCTCCTAGGAGACATCTAAGTAGATGGCGTCGTAAACTTGATCTAATCAAAACAAAAGGTGTTCTAAGTCAGCCAAATGTAAAATTACCCATCAGGAATAAGGAAAAAAAACTATAGTTACTGAATGGAGAACTGACAGTCAATAGTTACTTCATTTCTCTGGTTCCAATTTTTTTGTATGCCATTACTAAGACTGGGTGAAGTCAGAGTGGGGATTGCTCCTTTCTTTGAGGAGCTACTGAGCACAATAAGGAAAAGAAACTTACAGAGTTTGAGAGGTGCACAGGAGACAGCCTAGAGGTGGGAAACTGCAGCTCAAAAAAACCTGAGAAACTGTGGTGAGGGACAGAGAGCAAATACCAGGGTCTCAGGGATGATGAAAGAAACTTCCTGCAACCATAGAGGAGTGAGATGAGTCGGGTGCAAATTTGGAAGGTCAGTGAGTTGAGTAAAACCAAACTTGGATGCCAGGACTAGTCTGCAAAGGAGCAGAGCAGAAGAGCTGTTTATAAACTCCCTTTATGGTTATTTTACTTACTCTACTTTTTCTGGTCTCTTTGAGTTTCCTCTGCTTGAAGAATTTGGGATTCTAGTTTATGTTATTTTAAAGCCTAACTTTTTTCAGTTTAAAATTCTTTTGATCTTCTTTGTGGAGTTCACTGTAGGAAAAGGTCTAGTAAGATCTACCTCAAAGCTTTTGCTAATTCTGGATCCCATTGCATTGAGAGTTAACTGAAAAGCAGTGGCTGAAGTCTGGTGCAAAGACAAATGGGTTCCCAGTACACAGCTACCACTGACCACAACAACAGGCTTGGTCTCCTCAAGAGTAGTGAATTGGAATAGGAAAGTAATTTTCCCATAAATAGTATTGAAGAATAACAGTAGTACTGGAATAACATATATACACTTTGGATATTATTTTTTTTTAAAGTAACACAAAATCTGTAGACTGTAATAGAAAATAGCAATAAAACTTTCCTGAAGAAAATGTCCATGTGACAGACTTAATGGGCTTTGTCCATATGTTATCATAAAAAACCAGTGATGTCTTCAATGGCATCATATGCCATACTAAATAGCTTTTTAGTCTAAAAGAGAAAGGCATAATGAGAACCAATGTCTGAAAGCTCAAACCAAGAAAAAAAAAAAAATTAGGGTGACATTTTTAACTCTGTAGTAATTAATCATGGGAACAAACAACCTAGAGGATTATTTGAGTCTCTAGTTCCTATAGTTCAGAAAAAACCCCGTGTCTTTCTGAAAAAATAAGATTTAGAAAACCCAAGAGCTTAAGTAATAGCTGAACTCATACTATTTGTTTTGTTAAGGAAAAAAAAAAAAGAGTAGAATGAAGCAAAGTATTAGCAGGACAGACTACAGGATCTCGTAGTCCTGACTACTTCCAGAATCTCGAATCTTTAGGAATTCAATTGCTACAAAACACAAAATGCTACCCTTGCTACCCAGATGGTCTCTGAGCCTTTGTAGATATTCAAGGTCAAGAGGATACAAAAATCCCTTTGCATATTATCTTATAGTTTATAGGCATACATTCAGTATCTTCACATGATTGCAAGAAGCTTTGCATCATTATTAGTACATGTTTTCCTGTATACTCAACCCCTACATACAGTCTACAGGCAAAGCAGGTAATGGAAATGTCTTAACCATAGCAGTAACCAGCTTAATCCCTGCTACACAAATGCCCTTGTATCTACAGGTCTTAATGATGCCTCCCGTGGTCTTCTCTGGTGAAGAAAAAAAGCACACTGTGCACAAATATAATATGAAAGACACTGTTCTGATTTGTGTGGAGATTTGTATCCATATACTTTTTCATATTCTTCTTCCCAGGAATCTCCACAGAGCAGTGAGACTCGTGGTGCTCTATATGTTGCACACAAATCACTCTTAATTAATAGCTTCCTGTATTACCATTTATATGTTCAAAATTACTGAATCAATAGTATAGCCAGAGGATATCAGTGTCTTTTGTCTTTCTTGTGATTAACAAGAACTTAAAAGTTAGATTAATTTTCCTTGTTTTACTTTTCACTTAACTTTGTATGGGATAGGTTAGCGGAAGATCTTATCTTAAAATGAGTTCAAAGAAGGCTTGGAAGTAGAATACATCACAAAGCCTGTAGATAAATTAATCGAATAGCTGGAATTTGAGATCTTTGCTTGAGAATCTGCCAGTGATTTTATAGAAATGAACATAAAAACCTCAGTTTTGCTCTGAAGTTTCACTGACTCTTTCCATATTAATTTTAGTTCAGACTTGGAGAAAGGACAATGCTGCTGTTCTTCTGTACTGAGTGAGGTTCTTCAGAAAATGCTTTTAATTATTAAATGTGAAATGGGCCATTTGCACAACAATGCACTTAGAAACATAGGTACATATATATATTTATGAACTATATATATATAGTTCATACAGCTGCATTGCTCTCTGACTAAAGTAGCTAAACTTAGCATAGATATCTTTTAGGATTATTTATCACTTAACAACTTGCATGACACTAAGCAGAGATGCTGACAAAAATCCTTTCTCCTAGATTGAATGGTCTCATCTCAAAAGGTCTCCAAATACAGAGATTACATTCAAAGATAGAACGAAAATGTTCTGTGAGGAATGATGACAGGATCAGCTCATAAAGTTAAAAAAAATCATGCTGGAAATCTTAGTCATGTAGTGTCTCAGGACATTTCACAAGAGAGCAAAAGTTATTTTTGAAGAAAATATAAGCTCAGGACTTTTGTTTAAAGTGTAAGACTGGGCAAGGGGACATGGATAACTGTGCAGCCTTCTGTTTTTCAAAGTGATCTTATCATAAGAGCAGAGTCTGAATGTAGAAATATGAAAATGAGCATCTGTTGTTATGAGAAATATCAGGCATAGAAGTTTAAAATATCTGATTTACCTATATTTTTCTCCTCTCCTCTTGAAGAAAAGAAAAAATAAGATAATAGCTATTTTCTCACCTAGTATTTCTAAGATTTCAAATTTTATAGACTGTCTGCCTTCAGGGCTTGAGGAGTCTTTGTGTTAAAAATCCACCTGATAATAATGTTTCACTGGGACTGTAATAATTCTCTTTTGCTAGAGGCAACTGGCAAAGAAACTTCCCAAGTCAACAAAAAAGTCTCTTTTTTATTAGCTAGAATTTACTTCTAGTTCTTCATCTTTCACTTTCTGCTTCTGATTAGCTGCAGGAACTGAAAAGGAATATGTGCCTGTAAGTTCACAATAAGATATTCCAAATCTTTTTTCTCCACTTAGAGATTCCTCTTCCACACTTTTCAGCAAATGTGGAAATTGTAAGGTGGGCAGCGGTTATGCGTCTTTTCCATACAGCCAGGATAGAATGACAGGAGCTTGAAATGCCAATAATTTGTCTTAATTGATATTGGAAATCATTATTTTGGAAAGTAATATAGTCTTTTCTGCTCCTTAAGATTATGAAAATAAATTGAATCAATACTGCTACTTACCCATAGTTTCTGGTGAAAGGTGATGTTTTCACTTATCTTACTATGTAGAATACTACAGCCCGGATTCACAGGCTGCTAAGAAGTAGGACATGTGTACACAAAGCGTCCTATATGTATCACTTATTCTGACTTACTCACCATAGGATCTAAGTATTTAAATTTTCAGTATAACTTGGTCACTTAATAAATAGGAAAATAGTAATGCACATATGTAGCACACAGGAAAAGAGACATATGTGGTCTATCTAACTACAAGGATGGCAACAAAAGTGCTCCTAGCTGTTGGTGTTGTGAGATGTGCACCCACCCAGTATGTTACAGGGGAAGAGTTCCCTGTGAGGGAGTGAGACAGCTCCTGCTCTGCATCCTCCAGGTCTGTGCAGAAATAAACCCACATTCCATGGGACAGCAACAGCATCAATCAGCAGCTTTGATTATAATGAGTAATAGAAAAGCAGCCCCTGGCAGAAGTATTTTGCAGATATCATTAGCCCCTCAGTGGTAGACTTGGGCCTTTGCCCAAGAGTACAAATCAGTAGCAGAGCACAAAATTTAATGTTTTTGCATTTCTTATATAACATACTAATAATTGTAATATCTTTCTTCTCCTCAGAAAAAGCAAACAACCAAACAAAAAAAAACAACCTTTGGTCATTTCCAACATCTAGAATTAACAGACCGCTCCTAGTACTTCAACTAAATATTAAATCCAGGTTTTAACACCAGATTTTGTCCATAACTTTCCTCTTCTCTCCACTCTCTCCTGCCTTACTGAAATTCACAGCAGTATGCATCAGGTCAAAAACCTGGTGGAAATAAAGTTTGGAAATAAAAAGCATTCTTATGCTAAAAGATAGTTACAGATTAAAACCTTAGAATTTTTTTTTTAAATGAAGAGGATGAATAAGAAACCAATGTGGTGAGGCAGTAACGTTCACCATGACTTACCATATAAATCTTAAATGTGAAAAAATGTTCTACTGTAAAAAGCATTAGAACATCAGAATCACCTCTAATCTAATCTAATCTAATTAGGAGCTGCATCCTTGAGTACTTTTCAGCTTATTCGCACTTATTTCAGGGATTTTTGATAATACTTATATTTATCAGACATCTTTTTATAGAACTGTAGACCACATATTCTTGCTAATGTGTGTGTTGGCTACATACCACCTCAGCTGGCTGAGTGTGCCTGTTCTCAAACATGCAAAGGATTTCTTTATGGTAACTACTCAAAATTATATTCCCTTTATGATAATTTGTTAAAGATTGGTTTTCTTTTTTAAAATGTTTGATGAAATATAACCATGGTCTTACCCAGAAGGAACTAAAAGTCTTTGGTTTTTCTGTGTGTACACTTGTACATACAGGTCTACGTAAGTCAAGCAATGAGTATGTGATCCTGTGAAAATTCTGGAACACATAACCAGCACTGTGTCTTCTTGTGACTGTGAAAGTGGAAGGAACAATGATTTAAAGATTGATTTATTTATGTAAATACATAAATACGTAAATATGGCTTATTTGCATACACATGCACTTGTGAACATACTTTTTTGGTTGGTATCCCGATGCTGCTTTGCAGGGCATAAATTAATTACAATAAATTACAAAATTAGCTCTAGAAAGAGCACAAAATATGTCTTTGGATCCACAGCAATTATGGCAATAGTAATAATAATAGTAATAATGTATGTATGTAATGGCTATGACTCATAAGGACCAAGACTGTTTTAATGTGCATTTTTGAAGCACTCATCAAAGTTGGTTCTGCTCCTGAAGGCAGCCTTTGGGTGCCACTGTAATAAGAATTCAACCCTAAATAAGAATATGCAATTTTTTTTTACTGTCACTCTCCTGTGGTCTTGCCAGGGGAGAGCTGTTTTACTTGCAGCTCAGGCTGCTTGTAAGATGAAGACTGATCAGGAAACGTGCTAATTCAGCACATCCATTAGGCACTGGAGTCCTGACTTCTCTTCAGAGCAGTCCTGTCAGGTTGGCTTTGGCTGAGTGGGGCAACAGTTGTAGTTCTGCTGAATCTCCCATCTCCTCCCTGCGACCTGCAAGTCTTCCAGGCTTGGTATCCAAATGCTTGTAAAAACTAGAACTACAAAGTCACAACTGTAAATGTAGATAAAGTAAAATTACATATTACTGACATTTAATACAGAGGTAAAATCAAGGTCCAAATTACATTAAATCAAGTAATTTGCTTCATTTACATATTGTGGGAAACCAATATCAACATTTTACAGAACTCTGTTCGGCAACTTTTTCACACTGAGAAGGTGCAAAGAGTTATCTCCCTTAAGTGAGGTCACCCAAGTCCCAGATACATCTCCATCACTTCCCCTTGCTCTCAGCTCTCACTGCTTTGAAGAACAAATAAAGTGTTTGGAACAAACCAGGCTGCTGTCTGTAGGAAGTGTTTCCCGGCTCTTTTCCAGAAAGGGTGATGTTCCCTTCCACAGCCTCTCCTTATGTTAGCCTGGGAGGTTCTGATTAAAGAAATGTACTTCGAATAGAAGATAAGGAACAACATTTGCCCTCATCTTCTTTACTGTTAAACTTTGTTGTTCAAGGATTATCAGCAGTTGAACTCCAGACGCTTTCCTTTTCCCCTTGCTACTTTTAGGATTGTGGGTTATAATTCATCTGAGTCTGTTGCTTTGTCAACTTTTAATCATTCTAATTACCTAATTATCTACTCTAATGAAATTACAAAGCCTACAACAGTTCGTCTTCCTTCTCCCTAAAGGAAATTGTATCTCATCCTCTGGGATGTTACCTTTGTTTAAATATGAAGACAGAGAAATTATTTGGGGACTGGGCATCAGTGCTAGTTTTGCTTGTTTAAACACTCTTT
>NW_010204016.1:41167-78669 GCF_000695765.1 Mesitornis unicolor
CTTGCTCATTGTTTGCTTTTTATTATTGTAGTTACACTTTAGCCTTTGTTTACAGATCAATATTTTTGTTAAACTTCCTTAACAATAAAGGGCAGCAGGGAGGTAGGAAACAGATATTGCATAAAAAGTAGAAACTCTTTCCAAATCATGGAGAAAATTCAGATTTTACCAACACTAAAGGTTATTGTTCATAGCAAGGAAGTACAAAGTCATGTTGCATTTTGACTCACTGAAGCATACTTTCTTTCTGCAAGATTGGTTCAGTGTGAGAAGTATGGAATGAGGCATCAATCTATGAAATTATATTATGTGGGTTTCATTTACCTGAGGCCAAGGAAAGACGTGAACTTGAGTTTCTCCACTGTCAATAAATACTCCAAATTTGCAGCTGATCTATATTATAGCTCTTTTTATGTTCTTCAGCTGTGTTTCAAAAGGAGGATTATTTTGGGAAAATGACTATAGGTACATGAGTATACATTCAGGAGAAGATCTTACAGAAGAGATGCTGTATGGGCTGAGATAGCTGACTGCAGTTACAGGGGACTTATCGAATCTACAGTCAATCCCTATCATTTTATTTCCCATTTGACTGCTTCATGGTAGCCACTCACTGAACAGGCTGTATGATGTTTCCTGTCCCATATCCTGCCTGGTTTGAATCTCCTTCTGAATTGCGCAAGTGCCATGTGCTGTCTTATTCCATAGTGAGTACTTTTGCATGTCCTTTCTCCTGCCCCCAACTGGTCTGACAGAAGAGGGTCCATATGATACTGCTGTGCTCCAGGGACAGTGCTGTAGCTAGCACAAGTTTTTCCCAGTTTGCCTGCTGGAAGGTACATCTTGCCTATTGAAGACACGGAATCAGATAAAGTACCTTTCTTCCACATTAGCAATTCGCCAAAGAAATAAAGACTTACTCACCTGGAGGAAGTCTGGAAGTAGTAAGGGGCAGGGATATTATTCAGTTCCTACCTCACTTAAAAGTGTGTCATTAGAAAAAAAAATCCCCAAAGGAGTATTTGAACACAGAGAGTAAAAGTGTAAGAGAATTCAGAGAGAAAGATCTGAAAGGAGGAGGATAGACAGGGAAAGGAGGAAACAAGAGGACAAGGTACTTAGCTGTGAGGAGGAATTAGGAGAAGAGTAGGAAAAAACACCTCCATGCATGAGGCGTGTGGAAGAGCAAAAAAATGTAGTTTCTCCCTTTAGAAAAGGAGGGTCAGGACATGAGAGAAAGCATTCAAAATGAGTATGAAGTGGGTTAAGAAGAAAGAAGCAGTGAGAGGAGTTTAAGAGAAGGGGAAACTGAGAAAACCTTTAGGCAAGTAATTTTATGTCCTTCAATATTTCCCTAGGAGGAATAATACAGGCATAACCGAAGCCTGTTATAGATGCCATTCCATTCAAGCCAGGCTTCACACATTCATTCACAGGGCATGGTACTTTGTATCACTGTTCTATTCTTAGGATCTAATTTCTATAACTTCAGAAATGTACTCCCTTGTGTCCATTAAGTCCACCCTGCTTGTCTGCTATTATAAATTCTTTTCTTCTTTAAGGCAGTCAGGTTTCTAAACTCCCCTTATAGGATGCATGCTGCCACTCTGCTGTGGAAGGCTTCCTGACATGTCTCCACCCATGCAGGAATTATTCCCACTTCTGGAGTGTTTAATCAGCACACACACACGTGAGCATCAGCCCTCTGGCATGCACAGACCTCTGTTCCTTGGTTCAGAAGCCTTAGAATCACAAGGATCTCACTGGTTTTCACCTCACCTATCTGGTGTTTCTTACAGGAGTTACATTTCAGCTGGGATTTGTTATGTGTAGGAACAATTCCTGGTAAACTCCCCTACCCTTGCATTAAAAGCTTCATATAACGGAACTTGGTTTAGTTGTTCCTGAATTCAGCCAATTGGAGAGAGGAATTATTGGAGAGAGGAATAATGTCAGAGGAATTGCCACATAGCTATGTTGAACATGTTTATTTCTGTTTCTTGTAGTTACTGAGCTAAATCTGTGATCCAGATCTTTAAATTCTTTAAACTGACATACTTCCTTTGAAATCTTTTGTTGTTAAATATATGGAGCTATGATTTATACAATTTAAGGATCTGGCCTTATTTTCAATGTATCACTAAAAATCCTCTGTAATTCTCCACAAGAAGAGATGATCACAGCAGGTCTCCTTCCCCATTAAAATTTTAATTCTTTATTAAAAATTGAAATTCACAATAAATCAGATTAAAACAAATATTTGGATTTTGAAATTATTTCATGCTTTCAGGCTTACAGTAGTGACACTTTGTGTAGACCCACCTCTCTTTATTGGATCTCTGAAAAACATTTTCTTGAACATACTGAGATTTCTCCTGTGCCATGTATTACAACAGATGTCGTTGGGAGCTCTGGCGCTCAGAAAGGAATAGCAACTAAGATGAATCTGAGATTCAGATATTTTGGTTTTGACTGAAATAATATTTTAAGAAATCCAATATCTTAGATCACTTCTTAATGAAAATTCAAAATTACAGTGATAATTTAATGGAAAAAAATGATCTTGTTTAAGAAGAAATCTAATTTGTAACAAAAAAGAAATCTTTTCAGCAAGCCTTGCAAAATCTTCCTTTAGGCTCTGTTTTAGGTGAAGAACGGTCCAAACATGACATGTCCTCTTGGATTTAAGTAAGAGGGATAGGGTCCTGTATAGACACCTCAGCAGTTCTATAAATTCAATAATATTTATATGAATTATATGAATGTTAATGTTAATGCTAATGTTAATGTTTATGTAAATGTTAATGTTAATACTACTACTACTAATAATAAAAATCTTCCAGAATAAAAAGAATGTTGACTGGAGCTAATGCCCACACAAAGGTAGCTTTAGTGCTCCAGTATTCTGCATTGCCAAGGACATATAAAACAGTAGATTATCCATAAATAAATTAAAAATTGGGAATTTTGCAGATGGTCTTTGGTTAATTTCAAAATATCCTTTTATATAGGAGAAGCTATGTGGCTGTTTACAGAATGAGAGTAACCTACTGGAAATCAGATCAAAAAGTGCTAGGTGTGAGATCTGATCATATGTGTAAGGCTTCTCTGCAATAAACTGTAAGGTGATATTTCCTTTGCCAGGATAAGGAAGCATCACCCCTGTTCTCATCTCTGTTCCAACAGCAATTCTTAAACTCTCAGGATTTTTTTTTTCTTGATTGAACTTTTTAAAGTTAAGAAATGGAAATGGAAAATATACACGCAGATTTCAATTTCAGCGCCAGTGATTTTCAGCTGAAATTCTACAACAAAGCCCTGGGACATTCATTAGCCAGTGCTGAAATTGTTATATGTAGGCAGCAACAGCATTTGAAATAAGTCTAATTTATAAACTGTGTGATATATGGGGAGTGACGTTACTGATATTTGATTTTTATGACCTCATTTGTAATTCTGCCCAACATGCTGTCCTGCTGTTCCCAAAGTTGTTTCATAGCTCTGTACTGTCTTACACGTGACTATGTGAAAAGCATTGCCATAAAGACAAATGAATGGCACAACATTTTGTTGTCATTATAAAAATAAACATGAGCTCAACACACTGAGATGCTGATGGTAAGGCTAGTTTCCCATTTTCCCATTTGAATCCCCTGGCTACACTGTAGCTATACTGAGAAGCAAAGGCATAGAGGGAGAATTAAGCCTCATGTGTGTGCAATGAATGAATGAATGAATGAATGTATGAGGATTGACTGAGGTTCACTAGATGTTCACATGAAGTGCTGCTTTAGTGTCTTTGAATCCATCAAGACGTCTGCATAGGCTGAAAGACATGGCACGGATAGATATATGCCTTTCAGGAGCAGCAACTGTAAATCAGGTATCATGTCCTAAAACTATATCATATGCCTACGTTTAGGTGTTCAAAACGCACCCTAGAAATGTTGCCCCTCACTGACTCTATGGAGTTCATTCAGTCTTGGTTGCGTTTTTTTTCCAGAATCTGAGGCAATTAAACACCCAAATCCAAATGAAGTTAAAAGAGAAGGGTAAATTTAGAGAAAATGGTATCCAGAATTAATAGTCTAAAGTGGCACCTAGAGAGCCTGTACATGTATCCTAAAAGGTTAAATCATCCAAACACCTTAGGCTGTATTGGAGACTGCCTGTGTGGGGTTGGGGAGTCCTAGACAGAGATTTTCCTCCCAGAACTGTGTTTATATTTTACTGCCATTGGATATATATAAACATGCTTAGGAAATTAAGAGAGGTTCTGGATTCTGTTCTTGGCATCAGGCACTGAAATGTATCATTATGATGTAAATTCTGCATTTGCATGGCAGTTTCTTTGAAAGTCTCAAACTCCTGCCATAAAGGTAATTCTGATTTATATTTATTCACATAATTAGTTTTGAAAGATAACGTGTTTATTTTAATTTTCATCCATATATATTTCAAAGGGGAAGAAATTGTGGGATTAAGATTATCCCATCAGGAAAAGCAATCATACATGTAATAGCCAGTCACGACTGACCACATGGCACGATGGCTCTACAAAGAGAGAGAAAAAAGAATTTCAGCCAGTTGGGAAGCTGTCCCAGATACTGATGAAAAGATAATAATTAATGATAGGATTTTTATTCATTTATTTATTTAGAGACAGATGCATTACTAATTTTAACCTCAAAAGGACATTTCAGCCTTGCAAATTGTACAGATTTTTGGATGGTACTTCTCAGATATCTCTGCAAGGAATGTGGACTTTGCTGTTGGCATTTTCTTTCAGTGTTCCTTTCAGTCTAAGGGAACTCCCTTCCCCTTTTCAGTTTCTACTGCACTGAAAAGATGAGATCTGTGGGATGTATTTTGATAATTTATAAGCTTATTTGCCTCAATAACTATTCATCGCTCAGAGCAAAATATAAAAATTTGGCCTAGCTGATTTCAGTGGGATCAGGGTTTCACTCAGGCATTTTCCAATCTGGATTTGAAAAAGTCCTTCTCATGTATGTCTGATCTAAAACCTTCCTAGTATTCCTTTCATGCTCTATATGACTGTCCTTTTGTTGCTGCAAAGAGGATAGTGATGCAGCTTATTGCCAATATTTAGCCAGTATTTGAATTGCTCTTGTGACACTTGACTAATTTTCTCTCTATCGCATCACCAAAGAATGCAAAAGGCTACCCCCTGAAGTCACTGATGGATATGTTGATTGTCTTCGGATGGAGTCCTGCAAGGAGTACCACACTTTCCCGTTAGAAACATTTTGACACCCTGTTATCTTCCTGAGTTGATCAGACACCTGCTGCTAACCCACCTGCCTTCTTGGCAACCAGAAATGCCTGTCTGCCTCGCTTTCCTGTTTTTTTTTCCCCCTTCTCTTGCTGTGTAAGTATCAACAGGTGGGATCAATTGTGAGGAAGGATGTTGTGCCAATGCTTCATCGCTGGCATGGAGGCAGGAGCTCCTGCAGAGGGGATAGCATGTGTGGGTTTAAGAAGGTTGCTCGGCAGAAGTTGGTGCTGTCTGGCACCCATGCCTTACTGGAGAGGTCCAACCAACTTTGAAGCAGGCAGAGTGCCATCCTGACAGATGGACAGAAGAGGTGGCCAAGACACCAGGTAGTTATGCATCAAGTGTGTTTGCTGAGGGCTTGATTGTCAGCCAGCAATGTTTAAATGACTGTTTGTCTTGGATTTATACACATTTGTTTAAAGAAATGCATGAAAAATAATCTAGACCTGCATTGTATTAAATTAAGAAAAAAGGAAAAAGAGCTGCTGAAGCTGAGCAGAAAGGTAGCTTGTAGCCATAAATGTATCCCACTGATGGGTATGTTCACATGCTTTTTTTTGCAGTGACAAGTTTCTCTAAAGCCTGCTTTCTAACAGGAACTGTCCCCTAATAATAAGTATTAACACTTTTCTTACACTGTAGGTAGCAAAATTCAAACTGTTTTAAGGGCCAATCTTATGTTCTATCTACCAATCACTTTTTTTTTTTCTGGAGCTTTTAAAAATCCTTGTATTTCAACGTAGTTAAGTGCACTTTTTAGGCAGAACCAAGAAGTATGGATATGCAGAAGAATATAATGAGCACTTTTTAAATCCATTGACCACGCTAGCATTTAAAAAAAAAAAAAAAGTTTCAAATTCTGTCCAAGGTTTGAATTGGTACTTAAATTATCTGCATCAATCTACCTCTTAAGCAGTCACCTCTGTATTGAGAGCATACTGGGAGCAATCACACCTGTGTGCAGCTAACCACCTCATTCTAAGCAACTGAATAGCAATTTTAACACAAACATTTGCATTAATTGCTGGCATCTCAATGGGACAGATTGCCAAGTCCTTATGGATGAGATCCAGCCTTGATACTGTATACTAGATCAGATTCACATTAGCCTAGCAGTCAGTCAGCTCACCTAAATACTTCTCCTTGTGAGGGGTAGACAAAACCCTCATTGCACCCTCTGTAGCTATAAATATGCAAAATTGTCTTCCCATCTGATAGAACTGTCTTATTAGTTGATATAAAGAACTGAAAGGCTAGGCCACTGTCATGTTTTCATCTTTTTCCATCCAAGTACTGCTGGACATAACACTTGTAATTCTATTATAAACATATTGGTTAAGATAGGGCCTTAGATGAAGCCTGTAATGATAAGGTAAGTCCTTAGACAGTCCTTATATTGTATCAGTGACTGTTTAAAACCAGGCTGCTATATGGACTGAAGAAAAGGATGCCAGTCATGCCGGCTTTAAGTCTTTATTGCTCTCTCTACTGCTGCAGCTCGTTGTTATATTTAGTGTCTGACCACAGGATCTGTCATATGATGAACAGCTAAAATGAAAGGGAGAAAAACAAGACTGCATTTCAGCAATTCCTCCTGAACTTGTAAGCTATTAAAAAATGTGAAATTTGGCAGGAGTAGCTCAGAGAAGATGCATTACTGTTTAATTATTTTCCATCTTTTAAGAAGCGTGTTTTGTGTTTTATAGGAAGCAAAGAAAAACAGTTTACTGGAGAGTAAAAGACAAATAGGTTATGCTGATTAAACTTTGACTGAGATTGATTCAATAAGGTGAGAAAGCAGCTTTGGAAATCCTCCTGCTTTTTTTTTTTCCCTAATGTTTTTTCTAGACCTGGTATAAATGGTGTGAAGATAAAAGCCTGAACCTGAATTCCACACTGCTAAAACTATAGTGGGATTTTGAGATGTCCCCTTTGAAAACTTTGATTAACTTTGAAAATGCTTTTTAAGAAATTAGAGGTCAGGTTTCTGTGTACACCCAGTCTGACATACACTGGCCAGTGGTGCAACATGCTCATAAATCCACTTCAACTGGTTAACTGTAATGTATTTACTACAAGCAGTAGTAAATCAAACCTTGGTAATTTTATTCTCAGCATAATTAAAGTTTTGTCTTTTCTTTTAATAACTGTGTAAGTAATAAAGAATTTAAAATAATTAATTCAGCAACGGCTTATGGTTCAGAATATATGTAGGAGCAGTAGATTTATGTATGCCTGAAGAAGAATTCTTCAGTGTTTGCAGTCCAGAAACCCAAATATGAAAATTCAATAGCTGAACAGTCCCAAGCCTATCTTCAGCAGATGAAAATATGACCTTCCAGAGCACTGCACATGTCCTCATTTTCACAGAGATAAAGTCTATGTACTTTTTTGTTAGCAGATTTATCACTGTGCACAACTGTCTTAATGCAGCACCACAATTAATTTGCTACCTTTCTTGTTGTTTGATTCTATGCTATTATGATCAGAAGTGTTTGTGATGGTAGTTGGTCAGGAATTAAGTTTAAATAAACCAGATGGCCTACAGAAATTTTCTCATTGATGTACAGATCACCAGCTAACAGAGACAACTCGTTATGTTCAAAAGTAAAAGGAGGTAAATACGTTTCAATTTTTGCTTCTCATAACAGTGGGTTTGCCAAGTCCAGCAGCAGTCTTGTACAGAAGTGCTTCCACACACTTCTGCCATGATAAGTGACAGAATGATTACCTCTTTGTAACTAAAAATGTGATGATTTTCATAAAGCCACCTATCTTAACGTCTCCACATTGCCATATTTTAATAGTCTGGAATATTGCCTAGATAGGGCTTCTTTCCAACTCCTTGACTTATTTCCTGTGCATAAAAAGGAACTGGGACAAAGCACCCTATTGATTATGAAGCTCAGAATGGAAAATACTGTATCATATAAGATTACGTTATAATACAGTGTGGTTGGTAACAATTTCTTTGAGAACACTGCTTTAACTCAACTGCAAGCTGTTTTGTATAGCTCTATTCAGAAGCATTTATATTCCATGGAATGAATCAGTTTCTAAATCATAGGTGACTGTCATTTCTGCTATTTGTATTTGTTGTAGCAGCAGTATTTTGAGGGGAGAAATCATTGCAAATTTGAAATACTGCTTTGATAAACATCAAAATTCAAGAACTGAAGCCACAGAAATGCGTCTAAGAGCTAAATAGGAAACAGTTGAGATTTTATCTGCAAAGTGATTGCTAAATGGAAATCAAAAAGGTCAGCTGCAATTCACTCCAGGGAATCAAGATTCACACACTAAGTGATGCTGCAGGTGCTGTACTGGACAGTGAAACACAATGTTTTTAATTAAATCATGGGTCTTCCTGAGGGAATGTTGCATTAAAATCCAAGTGAATCTAACATAATGGCAAGATCTACATTCCTGGTTCTTAGTCAACTCATTACATTAGCCTGCCGATTAGATCAGGAGGGAGGCATTTCAAATTACAGCAGCAGTTTTACAGAGTAGATAATTATGGCAGGTTATGAATGACAGAAATTATTGCAGCTAGGGGTTTTTTTGTGTTTTGTTTGTTTGTTTTTTGTTGGTTTTTTTGGGTTTTTTGTTCCTCTCCCTCCTTTTTTCCTTTTTTTTTTGACTCTTTTCTATCTCTTTCCCATAATGATTTTCTTTTCTTTTGAGGGTTTGAAATGTTATATAGCACATTGATTACCACTTAGTTCTTTTTGTTGCTTTATTAAGCAAGCTGTCAGTCATAATTTGTGTGTGGCTGTTGCTGATATTTATAGTTAAATTACAATAATTATTGCTATATTTTGGCTTCTGGCCTCCAACTATCTGGATTCTTTCACTGTTGTAATATCTAGCTTCAAAGTAGTGGCCACAGAAGTTACCTATGCAGGACTTCATTGGACATGAGATCATATATACTGTTGAATACTGATTTTTATGTAATGGTGCTAGGACAAACAGTATGTAGTGCTAGTGTGAGGATTACTTTTGACTTAACAGAGGTATAATTGAAAATTACATGTAGGAGATTTAGTTTTTCAATATTTTCATTGATGTATATTGGAATACCATATTTTCCCCAAAGTTTAGAATCTGGTTATAAGTCAAAATAAGGTAATTTGCATTGTTAATAGATACCTGCGCTCTTTACTTTTACACTGTCTCCTCTAGAAATGCAAGTCTGGCCTGCAAGATTATTTTCTTTTATATATCTATTAATTAATGCTGAATTAGAATTGATTTGAGTTGGAGTATATAAAACAGTCTCACCTGATTACTTCATCTGGATAATTTCTACTGTGGATTCAGACATATTTTATATTATACTGTGGATTCAGACATACAATATTTCTCTGCAGCCAGACTTAAATAGAAGAGGACCAAGATCAGTTCAGTTTGATTTGCATTTATTTTTTAAAATTCTTACTAATATCATAATGCATGTTTTTGTCAACTTGAACCATTTTTTTAAAATCTAAAATGAAATTTTTGTTATAAAAAACTACTTCCAAGATGAAACAAAGTCTTGGCTTAGTGCTCTGTTCAGTAGCTCAGAAGATAAACATCTGTCAAGGCTGTAGTACAGTCAGGCTTGATTCTTTTTCCTGCTAGGAAAGCTAAAGTCCATGATTTCAAGGGGTAGCACATCACCACTGGCAGACATGGTGTTCAGTATCCTCCTGTTTTGATTTTGTTTAAAGACATACCCTTTGGTGCATGCATTAGCAACTGACATGACAGAGTCAAGGCAGAATAATTTTCACTTCCTAAGTAAATATTTTTCACAAGGGACTGAAGAATCTTGACTGTATTCTGTACCCTAAATAGCAACAGGATTCAAACTCTACCTTAAGATGGAAGAAGAGTAGATTTGAACTGTGCTTTCTTTCAGATAGGTGCCCTCATCAACAGAGTGTTTTATGATGCAGTTTCTTTAGCTCTTCTTTTTGAAACTGTTTTGCTCTTTAGAAAATGCTTAGACTTGTTTGCCTAGAAATAGGATGCATGAGAGTTTCAGATTACAGAAGCAAGTGTTTCTTAATTACATTGGTAGTAGGCCTGTCAAATTGCTTGGGAAAGGAGAATGGGAATGCAAGAAAAAAAACCTTGCCTAGGACAAAAGAGGTCAAGAATACTTGAGAAGAGAGCTCCACTGACAGCTATTAAATGAACGAATTATATTTAACCCAGGAAAACGCCCTTTCTGAAAATAACTGGGGGTTCAGGAGAGTATTAGGGTAAGATGTCTATATACTTAGTCTTTTGTTACTCTTTCCTACGCATCTGGGACAAAAGATTGGCCAGATGGACCCTTGATCTGCAGTATACAGCAGCTCTTACGTTCTTGAGATTGCAAAAAAGAGAGAATTACATGTATCAAATGGACTAACACTAACATAAATGATAGAGTACTTTTTCACCCATGAATATTCTGTAGCTTTGTGGGAAAGACATTCTTCTAGAACATGTGTGCAATAGAAATGGGATTTTTGTCCTTAATATAGAGGCATTGACACCAGCGTTACAACTCCAGTCTCCCAACGTTTGTTCCAACTTAACACTGCTTTGCATGGATTTGCTTCATGCTCATGTTTCCTCTTTCCTAGATAGTTTTTTTTTCTATTTTAATAGCTTAACTTAAATGTTAGTGATTGCAGAAATCACCTTATTGCTGTGTTCTCTCCAGGAGAAAAGGTTACATACTGTTATACTAAAGGTTATGTTTTACGAAATATATTTATATTTAAAATAGAAGATAAATGATTTATCAAAACAGTTAATTTTATTTTGAAAGACCAGATACTGTAATGAAAACTGAAAAATCATCTAAAGGGAGCCAAGGACATGAAAATTGGGAAAGTAGAAGTAGAATGTTAAAATTCATATGGGGAAAAAGCAATTTTACACAAGACAAATAGAAGGAAAGAAAAATCTAAACACAGTAATGTCAAAGGAGACATTCAGGAGACAGTGAGCAGAAAATCAGAAACTATTTTGCAAGGCCATACTGCGGCAAAAAGAAATTGAATGCCATTTTGCTATCCGTACACTGACACACCAAGCAGCATTGATGGAAAAGAATAATGTCCTCAAAACAGAGAATGATGAGGGACCAATGCAGAGGGACAAAGTTATTCTGCTGCTGGTTTGATCCCTGGACTCACTGCTAAATTGTCTCAGCTGCTATGATGATTTTAAACCACTGGCCATTGAAAATGCATGCTTTTTCCTATCTTTTCTAAAGTAAATCTTCATTATCAGCCAGTTTTATGCACTAGATCTTTAGTAGAAATAATTCTCAGGGGTCTTTGACGCAAACTTTAGGGGAGAATTACCAAGATGAAAAAGGGTACTAAGAACTAGAAGGCATAAAATGGCTGGTGGCCACTTTTCATTTAAGTATATACATCATCTGGGTTTTTCTGAAGCCTATTGAAGATAATGACAAACACCAGTTGAATTTGGGAATGTATCTATTGGCTGATAATATAAAAAGTATTACATGTATATGTCTTGCAAACAGATCACCATACTATTCAAAAATAGATTCTATTATCTATATTGATTTATGTAACTTCTTACTCTATTACTAGCCCTGACTGATATAACTTGTCATTACTTATGGATTTACATTTTATTCAGTGCTCCTCTGCCAGCAAGCCAGTGCCAAGAAGCAAAGAAAATGTCATGGTGAAGTTGTTTGTTTTTAGGGTTGTTTTGTTTTTTTCTTCATTTTCCACATTTTGGAATACTTTCTGTCTGTTTCACAGTCCCTTGAATAAAGCTCAGTTATATAGTATGAATGTCACTTGCATGGGAAAAGTGCCAGCACCAAAAACTGAAGTGGTGAGGAGGTAATAAAATAAGAACTACATGAACCATAGATAAGCGGTTGGATTTGAAACAACTCTTGCCCTAGGTGGCCAGTGCAGGTCATTTTGGCTATCTGTCCAGTTATGAAAACAAAACAGGCAGAGAAATGAGAGCACATAAAGAACAAAATCTATTCAGCTTAATTCCATAAATACTTTGCAGACCAGCTGCAGACATGGTAGAGCTATAAAGGGCTTTTGGGAACAATGAAAGTCTTGTATGCTTCAGCTTACCGATCAAAAGTGTTCAGAACCAGCCCTATTTGCGGTAGCAAGCTCTCAGTGTACTTCACTAAAAATGGTGTTAATATTCCAACCCTATCCTTTGATGGAATTTGGTTAGATCAGAAGTCCTGAAGCAGCATCTCTCCAAATTCTGCAAAGATACTGAGTTTATTCAGTCAGAACTTGGATTATTTCTATGTGGACCTTAACTCAGATAAAATCTGTAAAATGTGATGTATAGAAAAAAACCCCAACCCTAATGACATGGTAAATTAATGCAATATTAGTTTTCGTAAAAGTGTCCACAGATTTTTCAGAAATAAATGCACATTTGTGTAAAATACATTTTGCATTTGTTAGTATTAATATTTTTGAAGAAATATGATTGCGAACCACTTGCAGTGCAACTTCTCAAAAAGGTGCTGTGTAGCTAGCTGATTTCAACTATGAACCTAGGGGCAAGATTTCACACATGAGTTTCCCATTTAAGTTAATAAAAGTCTTCACTATGTCTGTCCAAAAATGTGAGCACTGGTTACAATACTCATAGCATGTATTAATATAGCTATAACAAAAGGACAAAGTTGGTTGGATTTAGTGGTTTCTTTGTGGGCAAATATGACACTGCACTGTAAGACTCCTCTCCGGTTTGTGATATTTGCTTCTGCTTTATGGTAGTCCAGTAGTACAAAGAAATAACATTCTAACTTGTAATAGTTATAGATTAAAAATAAAATGCCAAAAAAACCAGAAGTTGCTTAAATCTTGAAACAATATTAGATATAGTAGAATAATTTGATTTAAAACATTTTTTTCAAATCCCAGAACAGTGTGTTCTTGATGTAAGATTTTTTTTTAACCACAATAAGTAGGTTGTAGGCTTTGCGTTGGAGATACCATATGGAAAGTGCTAATTTAATGGGAAGTGATAAGCTGTGAATTGGATTCATGATTCATGAGTCATGATGCACAATAACACATGCCAGTAATTTACTAAAATACAGTATGCATGCATGTATATTCATTTACACATATGCATATATACCAGTTCTTTCTTACCTAATTGTTATAGTTCTGACAGAAATATATTCTTTTTTTGTGTGTAAGAAATAGTACTCTCACACATCAGGACAACTGGCCAGGCATTGTTTTTTGGTGCTCACAAGAAATAGTTGTGAATACAATATTTATAACAGAGAGAATGCATAATCTCTATCTACACTTGTTTGTTGTGTAGATTATAAATACTTCCCAAGTGCAGCTATTGGGGCATATTTTTAGGAAGAGTCTTACAAGCAGAGATGTCAGAAGGCAGAACTGAGATAAAAGAGTTTTCTGCTGGTATTTCTTGATAAACCAAAATAAACAAACCCCATTTAGAAAGCTAGAGAAGAGTATGCCAGTGCAGCTATTTGATTGTATTGATTACAACTGATGCATGCTTTATGATGAAGTGTTATATCCTTTCTCTACAAGTAAAGAACAACAACATTGTGTTTAGTTTGTCCTGAGTGAATGATTGACTATAATCAAAGTCTTTATTTTAGTCTTCTGGAAAATGAAGTGTAGATATCAGCAAGCTAAGGAGGGGCTTTTTGTTTTCTAGGAAGAAGTAACTTAGTGCTTAAGGGGCCTCTTTGTGACTGAGATCCAAGGTATAATGAGAGCTGATAATATTTGTGAGAGATGGAGGCTCTTCAGTGAAGCTGCATGAGGAATCACTAATAAAACCCAATTAGCTGCTTAGATGATTCCCCTTTAGTCATCACTCAGAGAATGAAAGTCATGATTGCTGAGGAAGCATCACAACTGGGTCTACCACAATGGCAAGAGATAAAATGATGCCTGATCTTTGTTGAAGTCACAAAGGACAGTAACATATGTGAGTGAATTTTAGTTAAGGCTCTCTTTAATGAATCGATGCAAAGCTGAAATCAATGGATGATAATAACTTGGAACAAAATTAAATCATCATATCAGTGATACTGTGGTGAGTGGGAACAGCACAGTGAGATGTACCAGTACAGGGGTGACTTGCTAGCTAGAGGCAACAGCATCATGATTAGAGGCAATACTGCAGCTAGCTACAGCAGCCAGGATCAGCAGCAAGTTGAAAGGGGGTGGTTCATCAATGAGTTTATGATTAGAGGTTGTGGCAGTGAGAAATTGTGCTGCGACAACATCAGGGTACCTTTACATGCACGGGCATCATTTTATGATAAAAGATGTATGAGAATATGTCTGTATGCATGGTAGGATGGTACTGAGTACTGAAAAAGAGCTGAGTCGCGTGTATCAGAAAGGTACAAGCTGGAAGAATGTCTTTCAGTGTAGATAAACATAAAGTGATAGATACTGGAGGAAAAAACCAAAGAGCAGCCAACTTACAAAATCATAGTCTTTGAGTTGATGATTTCCATTCTGGAGCAAAATCTTAGAATTATGACAGATAGCTTAGCATTCAGTATTAGGTAAGCAAATGAAAAGATAGCAGTTATTAGGTGAAGAACAGAACAAAGCAGAATAAGACATTCTCACCCTCCTGTAGGCATCTGCTTACAGCCACCAATGGGAGTCAGGATGCAGAGGTAAATGGGCTCTTGGTCTGACCCAGCATGGTTGGTCTTCTGTTTTCATATGCTCACAGCTGTATGAGAAAATTGAATCAATGGTCTGATGCCTACTGTTCTGCAGGGCTGTGCTTTCTGATCAGATAAACACTGTCTCGATTTACTGCTATTTTGTTTTCCCCAAATTGATGCTGTGTCACTTTTCCTTTTAATACCTTTAGTTTTATCGATATACATATGGATTTGGCAAGAAAGGAACTGATTGTTCAGGGGATCAGAGAGTTGCAGCTCCCCGGCCAGCTGGTGTCCACCACAAACTGGCCTGATATCTACAATATCTGAATGAAGTGCTACAGAAGTATTGAATTTTAGAGGTGTATATCCAAGTACGTGCTAAGAACTAGTAACTTTTCTTTCTAACAGCTGAAATAACGTTAGATAAGAAAGTTATGAATGCTAATTCAATTTATTTATTGTAGAACCAAACTGAACTCTTGGTCTTTTTAACAGCTAACTTCCTTGAAACTCTGAATGTGCCTTTAACTGAGAAATACATTGTAATAACACAGGAGCACAGTGTCTAGACAGGAGACTTTCTAATTTTCTTTTGCATAATTGAGTACAGTATTAATAAAAATCTAGATTGAGAGGAAATACATTATGCCCTAAAACATTTAGAATGAATCTATCTGCCTAGCTCACAAAAGCTCAGCTAATAAATATGAACTGTTTCAATGAGAATCAATATTAATGACGATTGGCTTTGTCTGGATTTATGTTTCAAGTGTAGTCACTTGTATGCACTCTTTGACATCTCAGAAGTTGAGTGCAGGATAAGTGGATGAATTAATAGCATCTTACTCTGTCTCTACCTGTTTTCATTAAACTTGCTGGAACTTACTGTCTTTGATTCCCCTACCACTATGTTAAATTTGCTTAAATTTATGCAGTAGACCCAAAAGTTTTCAGGAAGACAAGAATGAATAGATTTTGCCAGAATTTTGTATAAACTGCTTTCCCTGAGGAAAGAAAAACCAGAGACTTTTCCTTAGATTGTCTCATTCTGAATGACCCTTTGATGCAGAGATAATTCCTTAAAAATATGGCAGAGATTATAGGAAAATCCTAAGTACATCTGTTCATATTCTTTCAGTTGTACTTGTTAGGTGGTATTTGACTTCATGAATAGTCCCTCAGAGAGCATGGTGGCATCAACTATTAGTATAGACACTGAGAACCTGTCTTAATGAAAAGAGAAACATGACTCTCTGCAGATGTCTAAATCATATCAATAAAAATGAGATTTAAGGGATGAAACCCTTGAATTGCTGATGTAACTGGCAAAATTCCTGGAGATTTTTAATAGGGCCAGGACTTCACCGTAGGACTGTTGGCTTTCTTTGGCTTACAAATAAATCACAAAGCATTCCAATTCATGTTTGTGTTGGTTGCTCCTAAGTATTTATGAACAGATTAGGATAGAAATTTTCTATGTGTGTTGCCTGCAAAATGTCTGCAAGTTTTTTATTTCAGGAATTGACTGTCCATTTTTTATGGTATGTGACTAGCCATCTTTTCTTCACTGGATAAGTTGTTTCTTATTAACAGGAGACAAATAATTGAAGAATAGCAAATAATGCACTTCTGATATGAATCTGCAGCACTGTATTAATTAACAAGACTGAAATAATTAGTCACTAGCAGAATTTGACAAGGGAAAAAATAAGATTCCATGAAAAGAAGCAATTTTAATTAGAGCTTTTTATTCACTAACCTCATTTATTCACAAAACTTATTTTCATTACCTGATTACATCTGATAATAAGTATGCAAAACACTCCCTCTGTAGTATTTTATTACATATGTTGGTTCATAGCTTTCCATTTTACTGCTCAAATCTTGTATTTTTCTCATCTTTAAGGGCTCACACACATTCACTGTTATTGCTTTATGTACTTGTAATGTCTATGGACTCACATTATATAAGATCTCAATTTATCATCATTTGCTGCATTAAGTGTAATATAATATCGTAAATGTGGAAGATAAACTATCTACAGGAAAGATGTATCTTAGCTGTAAATTGAACTTTTTTGTTGCTTATAAGATTCAAAAAATGCATTTTTGCTAATTTGTATTTAATAACTATCTGAAGGTAATATTTTAATTTTACATGCCAGTGGTATTTTGTGGCAGCTAGGTAGTGAGACAGATGAAGAAAAATAAGATTTCATTTTCATACAGTGGTAGATAAGTAATGTCATGATTGAAGTCCAGTGGGCAACCGAGCACCACGCTGCTGCTCAGTCACTCCTCCTCCTCCCCTGCCTCTGGTGGGATGGGGAGGAGAAAATATAATAAAAGGCTCATAGGTCAAGACAAGAACAGGGAAGGTTCACCCACCAATTATGGTCACAGGCAAAACAGACTTCACTTGGGGAAAACAAAATCAATTTAACAATAAAAACAGAGTATGACAAGAAGAAATGAAACCAGATCTTAAAAACACCTTCCCCAACCCCTCCCTTCTTCCTGGGCTCATCTTTGCTCTAAATTTCTCTATCTCCTACCCCCACGCAGTGCAGAGGGACAGGGAATAGGGGTTGTGATCAGTTCATCACACATTGTTTCTGATGCTCCTTCCTCCTTAGATGTAGAGAGGACTCCTTGCAGTCTTCCCCTGCTCAAGTGTAGGGTCCCTCCCACAGGAGACAGCCCTTCAGGAATTTATCTAACATGGCTCCTTCCCACGGGCTGCAGTTTCCTCACAAACTGCTCCAGTGTGAGTCCCTTCCGCTGTATCCCCACAGAAGAACCTGGATAGGTTAGATCAATGGGCTGCGGCCAATAGTTTGAGGTTCAACAAGGCCAAGTGCTGGGTCGGTCACTTTGTTCACATCAACCCCATGCAACACTACAGGTTTGGGGATGAGTGGCTGGAAAGCTGCTTGGTAGAGAATGATCTAGGGGTACTGGTTGATAGCTGACTGAACATGAGCTAGTGGTGTGCACAGGTGGCCAAGAAGGCCAATGGCATCCTGGCTTGTATCAGAAACAGTGCGGCCAGCAGGACTAGGGAAGTGATTGTGCCCCTGTACTCGAAACTGGTGAGGCTGCATCTTGAATACTGTGTTCGGTTTTGGGCCCCTCAACTACAAGAAGGACATTGAGGCACTGGAGCATGAAAAGAAGGCCGGGGAGGGGTAGGGAGAAAAAGCCATATGAGGAGGCTGAGGGAAGAATGTATTGCCCTCCTCTGAAAGGAGGTTGTAGTAAGGTGAAGGTTGGTCTCTTCTCCCTAGTAAAAAGTGAATAGGACAAGATGAAATTGTGCCAGGGGAGGTTTAGATTAGATATTAGGAAAAATTTCTTCGCTGAAACTGTTATCAGGCATTGGAACAGGCTGCCTAGGGAAGTTGTGGAGTCACCATCCCTGGAGGTATTTAAAAGATGAGTAGATGAGGTGCATAGAGACATAGTTTAGTAGTGGACAGGTTATGGTTGGACTCGGTGATCTTAAAGGTCTTTTCCAGTCAAATGATTCTGTGATTCTATGCAGTCCTTCACACAGACTGCTCCAGCGTGGACCTCCCATGGAGTCACAGACTTCTTTGGGCACAGCCACCTGCTCCAATATGGGGTCCTCCAGGGCTGCAGGTGGATCTCTGCTCCACTGTGACCTCTCTTATTTCAGGGGACAGCCTGCCATCTCACTACAGGCTAGGCTGCAAGAGAATCTCTTCTCTAGCGCATCTCCTTCCCCCTCCTTTCTTCATTGGCCTTGGTGTCTGTGTAGCTGTTTCTCTTGCATCCCACTCATCTCTCCACTGCAGGTTTTCCACTGATTCCTGAAGAGCTTAATCTCTTTGTCTGGGGCTGTGGTGACTAGGTTGGCTGGGCCAGGCCAGGCCAAGCCCTGTCTAGGGCCAAGGCTATGCTGCCTGCACCAGGGCCCTGCTGCCAGGGACCATGCTATGCACTGCACCTCTCTTAAATACGTTATTCACAGAGGTGCTGGTTGGCTTAGTCCTAACCAGAGGTGGATCCAATTTGGAGCTGGGGAAGCTTCTAGCCGCTTGTCACAGGAGCTAACTCTGTAGCCCCTCCCCTGCTACCAAAGCCCAATGCAAGTAAAAATAGAACCTGACTGCCAGTGATGTCTCTTCAGATAGCAATGCACATTATCCCCTGGCTGGATTATTGTGCTTAAGACAGTGGCTTTACCGAGTTCCTGGGGAGACAGTCCAGTGACTCAAGACAGCAGTTTTGCCTCTACTGTCACACAGAGCACATGCCAGATATTTGTCACCTCCTTCCTTGTGCGTCTGCTGACAGCAGCAACGTGTTTCATATCCCAGGACGGTTTACAGCCCTTTTTCCAATCACGTCTGAAGGAACTACAATGTTCAAACAGTAAGCAAGGGAGAGAGGGGCAAATGAAGAGAGCGGGTCTTGTCATGCCAGCCGGCAAAGCTAGGCACGCGCCTGTTGTGCCACCTCCTTGCATGCAGCCTCTGGATGGCAGGTTCTCACTTCCGCATCCCCAACAGCGATCTGCCATCAGCTGCCTCTGATGGAAAGCCTGGAACTACAGACATGGCTTTTCTGTGGAGAATATGAAGTAAAATATGCCTGCTGTTGGGGGGAGAAGTAACTTAATTAATTAAAAAAAAAAGACGGCAGAATGAATACAAATGTCTTAAGTAGTTTTCAAGCCAGCCAACTGCATAGCACCATCTGTGTGGTGATAGAAAGAGCTGTGGTTTTGCGGCTGCAGCACTGGGAGTTAAGATGCCTTCCTTAACTCCTCTGCTTGTCTGCAGTTAGTGAGTTTAAGCACGTTTCTGGTAATTCTGTACATAAAATTCAGACGGCAATATTATGCTGTCGCTGATCGGAGAGTGCGACGGCTAATGTTGAGTCGGTCCTGGGAGAAGGGAGGTTCCTCAGGGGGCAGGCTGACCTGCCATGGCAGCGCTGTTTGCAAGGGACTTTCCCACAGCCCACCGCTCTGCAGGTCAGCGCTGTGAGGGCTCGGCCCTCGCACTGCCACCATGAGGCCACCGAGGCACCCAGTACCGAGTCTGGCCTAGGCAGGTTGAAGCAGAAAAGCCTCAGTCTGGGAGCTCGGCTGCTTTCCTGGGACCATGTCCAGCAGCATCCTTTCCAGGTCAGCGTTTCCTCTTCTGCCTGCCCCAGGATGGCTGTTTTATGTGTAACTTAGGCTTTCTCATTTGATCACGTATTGAGTGCTAATGGGTCAGTGTTTGTAAAACAGCCCCAGAGGAGCAGTTGCTCTGTCTTCAGTCACTCTTTACTTCCCAGCCCATACTTGTACCGTTTGTGTGAAGAAACACAGGGGTACTTTACCTGGGGACTGTGAAGCCCATCACCACCAGAGGTAAAACCCCTCTCAGGCATATTTCCTTCTTGCGCTGAGGGCGGACCTGGGCCCCGTGGGACCAGGTCTACCGCCACAGGCCCCAGGAAGAGAAACCCCATGGCTCTTGTTCATTAGTGGGTGCTGGAGGAGGGGGTCACCTTCACCCAAAAAACAGGAGAGCTGCTGCTGGTCAGGATCACTTCTGTTAGAAATGTCTCCACTGACTCCCCGTTGCCTCTGACTTCTTGGAGCTTGTCAGCTGGTTCTGCGTCCATTAAACACGTGCCTTACTGATATCTAATAGTGCAAGTATTTTACTCTGAGTGTCATGTAGTGCTAAGCCTTGCAAGTGTTTATTACATCTACACTGTTACTTTTACCAGCTAAGCCTGTCATCTCATCAAAGAATTTTCGACAAGACCTGTTTCTAGGAAACTACAGCAGTTACGCATCTAGGCACTTTTGAAAACATGCCAGGTATCTATCTGAATCTTTGTGCAGCACATATCTATAAAATCTGGCTTTCAGTCTCCTATTATAGTAGAGTTTTCGATCTATTTTTGTCTTTTTATTGCTGATCATGAAGACCTCTAAGAATCCATCACTTGAAATACAAAATGAAACTATGATTTAAGTGCATCAGCATCATCTAATCACTATTTTTAATTACAGATAACCTGCTAGAAGACATTGTATGTTAGACATTTATTGCATGCCATTTATACAACATGAAAGACTGCTGAGATAACTAAAAAAAAAACCAACTAAAAAAGCTCACTATAAAACCAGCCATATATCAACTTCAGCAAGTGGTTTGGAACTGCTTAAAATTGTTTGCTATGTGAGTTGACTCTGAACAAATCAGAAAGAAGCATTAATTCTAAAATACATGTTAAAAATAGCTAAGAAAAGTGTACAGTACCTGAAGTTTATGAAGTTCATGATGTAGGTCAGATTGAATGAAATCATCATTTTCAAGGTATTTGACCACGGGAATAACTTCAACTTGGTATTTAATTTTAGTTTAGTATCCCTTTAAGTCATGCTTAACTTCTTATCACTCCAGAAATTTTTCTTTATTTCCCATTCAGTGACTGATGTGTTACACAATTCAGTGTGTTGTATTTTTCAGTCTTGCTAGGCCAGACCAAAAAAAGTGCTTGCATCTAAATTCAGAACTGTGAACTTGAGACCCACTGTTTAGTCAGCACCTGGTCTTCGTGGTTTCTAAAAGGTACAGATTCCTCATCTTTCAAAGTGTTTCAGGAGCCACAGCACAGGTGCAGAAGTGTCTGGTGAGTTCAGCAGTGTGGTAGGAAGACCATTTGAGATACAGAAAATATGTGTGCAGGATTCCATTTAAGAACATGAGAAACTTATTGCATAGCCACAGACAAGTGTTCAAAGACAACTGCACTTTTAACTATACTCCTTTCTTCTAAAATTAAGCACACCTAACCCATAGACTTTTGTGTAATATCTTCGTATAAACAGAACTGGAGGATGTAAGAGGCATTTTCCTCCAGCCTAAAGTGGTTTAAACTCGGATTTCTCAGCTCCTAGGACATTTATGTAAAGCAAAAAGAGGCAAGAAGGAGAAAGATTATACAGCCTGGTGGTTAGGACATGCACAGAATGCTCGGTCTCATCCTTCCTGCTATCATCCATTATGAAGCTTGTATTAAACAGTCATTACATATAATGCAGAAATGGACCTTGAAACAGGATTGGGACCAGTAGCAACCTCAATTCCCCTCTGGCTGTGTCTGAAAAGAGATGAGTGAGCACTGTAAAAGAAAGGATCTCTTTGCTTCATCTGGCAGGCCTGTGTGTGCATTTCCTATCTAGGAACAAAGTACCTAAATGTTAAAACTCTTCTGTATAAAGAGAAAAAAAGGTCTCCTGTGCATTTCATGCATGTACACTCCTGGCTTTTTCTTAAGCAAATAGTGCACTTTATAATAGTATTTTCCTGAGAATCGGTTATCTTTCAGTTCCTAGGTCTTTAAAAAGGATGAAAAATGTTACTTGTCATTGAAGCCTCTTTTAGTGAAAAGAATTCTTACCAGGTTTTAGAAGTAACAGGTTCCCTATTGTAGCAGTAAATGTGCTTATTCTGTGTGTGGCTTTCCCCTGCAACAAATGCCCATCTCCCCTGTAACAGCTCGCAGCCCTCACCAAGCGTATTTATACACTTTATATCTAATACCTCCTGGGGATTTCATTATGCAAGACTTACAATATTTTCAACATAAATTTAGCGTAACCTAAAGCTCTAGCTTTTTCTATTGAGATGCTGCACCAGCTGATTTGGAAGAATGTGATTGATAAGAGGGGTTTGCAAATACTGAAATGAAGTTGTAAATCTGACTTTTCATTGCTGCTTTCCATTTTTGTTGCCTAACATCTCCTTTGGAAAAGTCACATTTTTACCAAATAAAGTCTCCTCATTAATTTTTTTTACAGAGCTTCTAGGTGTATTTAAACCGTATGAGTACTGTGGATGAAAGATGTCAGGTTTGCAGCCAATTAGTTTTAATGCTTGCAAGTACAACTACATTTTAATTTCCTTTATGCATTTCAGACTCTGCAAATTCCCATAGGGAGGACAAATCTATTTTAATCAATAGATAGAAAACAGCAAAAAAAATCATTACCACTTGCTGCTTATTCCATCAGTTTCATTTCCTTCCTTAGGAGACTTGAATGTCCAGCCGTGTAGATCTTCACTTTTGAGTTCAGTCCATATCTAAAGGTTTCTAAACAGTTCAGATAGAGCTTTCATTTTAGTTTTCACCTTTTTCTTGTTTCTCTGTTTGTGCTCTGTAATAGCTGAAAACACTCCCTTTGCCTGACAAGGCGTTTGTAAACTTACATCTTTTTCATTATTCACTCGGCTTGGACTCTCTCCTTCCTTTAGTTTGCTGGAGGCAGCCCATCTTCTTCCAAAAGCTTTTCCTAGAAATCACTTCTAGCTTGCCTTATGTTGCTGATTTCCATCCTTTGGCAACTCACGGTCTATGCCAGTGGTGACTATATTGCGGGAGAAAAGACTAAATATCCACACAAGATGTAGAAAGGAAGCATTCGATATGGCAAAATTAGAACTTTACAAGAGTAGTTTTTCCTTTTTCACTTATTATCTCCTTTTTCCACAGTGTCCATCATAATTTGTTTATCATTAATTGGCTAATTCAGGGCTTAATTGTGCTTGAACGGAGATTTTGGACAGAGGAGAGCTGTGAGTGTTTGTGTGATTCAGGGAGAATCAGTACATCCTGCATGTCTGTGGTGTATGCTCTCAAAGCTTCCTTTTTTTAGAAAACATACTGACTTGTCTGTGATGTTCTCCTCTAATTCTGCTGGAAGAAGTGGCAGCAGCCATTGCTTCAAACCATTCCCACCCCATTAGTCTTCATTTGAAGGAGTGGGGGATGCATATTGATAGTTGTAATCACTTTTGTGGCACAAGGGAGGCAGAGTTGTAAAACACTAAGCACTTCTGTAATCCTGATAGAGAAGAAAAGAATTTCACCATGTCCTCTGGTCAAGCTCTCTTAAGCCCACAAAATAAAATTACTGCTATCTGTCACTTAAATTTTGAATGGACCCTGAAATCACAGGCGAGGAAGAGTTAATGTGGCTGAAGGTTGGTGGAATAAGGGGACTTTTGAACCTCTACTGCATAGTGCATATTTTGTCTTTGTTTAGGTACATATATTTAATAACTGGATACTAACATGAACATTTGTAATACATGCTACATAGTTGGTGTAAAAACAATGCAAATCCTCCTTTTTTCTACTTTAATAGAATTATCTGCAAAAGAAAGTAGAAATTCCATAACATTTCGACTCGTTGGGTATGCACAGGAAAAATTATAGAAAGGGAACTGTTACTTAGATGAAAACATATACAGATAATTCCTTCTAAAAAGAAGTATTTTACATGTACAGTATATGCCATCTGATGGTGTTCAGATTTTCTTGGAATGTGTCTAAAATAAAAGTAAAACCCCCTTACATATACCTGATTAACAGTGGAACAAATGGTTTTGGTCCACATGCATGGGTTACTGTTTAAAAGTTGGCCTTTTTGTACAACTAGAGGGCAACAGTTCTCATTAGCTTTAGAGAGCAGAGCAACCCATTTTAAACATAATAAGCATCTCTTCCAGAGAGAAATGCTTGCTCTTGGAATAAAAAATGAGTATTAGGATATTAGTGTACTGGCAAGCTAAATATCTAAAAGAAAAAACCATCCAGCTCAAAATAGCAAACCAGATTTCTTTAACTTAGCAGGAAAGAAGAAATTGTCTAGTTTAGGTGAAATAGATACTGAAAAAGCTGAATGAATCCTACAGCTGAATGAACTGTATTTTGATATACATTTAAGATTCTCTTGGATCTTCACTGAGTACCTTCACATCACTTCTTCACAAGGACCAGAAAGATAACATACAGCGTCCCTTTCTTGCTAAGACATACTGTTTGGAAATAAATTAGAAGGGCCTGAAAGGAAGAATATATCTGTATGCTGTGTGCAACCGTTAATCGTGAGAGGGAGAAGATGAATGAAGCGAACCAAAGATTATTTTTTGAAGAAGTTAAATCAGTAGTGTGCAAAAGGGGCAATTAGTAGTATTTTCCTAAGAGCAATTTTGTTTAAATTGCTGCTGTATGCTATTTTTGTTGCATGCCTGAGCTGTCTCTAAAGCAGTTTTAAGAGAGCATATATTGTTAGCCTGCATTTTTGAAACCAAGGTAGAAAAAGGAAAAAGACTGTAGCCTGTTGCAGGCATAACACTCTATAAACGTTCATGTGCTATTAATAGATTAAGTGGGCAGGAATTTCCTACCCACTGCAGTTTTTTCTCTATTTAATTGTTTCCAGTGGTTGTTAATTTGCATTTTGTGCCATTTTATAATATATGCTCCAAATAACAGGAAAATAGGATTTCTTTTCTTTTTAGACAGAATTAGTGTTGGCTTATGTCATAAGCATCTCAGCAAAATTTTCCCCTTGTCTCTGCGCTCTAGGTCTCTTACCATGTTCAGTCCCATTCCATTGAGCATTATCTTCATTAGTTTAAACTCCAGCTTTTCTTTTGCTACATTTGAAGCTCTGTACCCAGATTGTGTGAAGTTCTTAAAGATGGCTCATGCCCTTGGATTTATGTGGGCCTATTTGCAGCTGGAGCTAGTTGATTTCAATATCTATGCCACCATATTCAGAATATTATACAACAGATATTAAGTCTTAAAGTCTTATGTTCTACGTGGACAGGAAATGGTAATGGTCTTCTCCTATACTAAATTCACTTCCACTAGTCCCTTTTATTGCTTTATCATGTCACATCAGCAGTACTGCTTATATCGATGAACACTTTCTGTTTAAAAGGCTGAAATTTTGGATTTGATAGTCGTCTTGTGTACCTCTCTATTCTGATTTACCGAAAGGATTTTGCGAGTTCTTGGTAGAATCCCAATTACCTGGTTTCTTTCTTCCTTTTCAGAAAAACGTAACTGGCATGATGATCACCCATCAAAACCATTCTCATGTTGAAACACCTTCTGTGCTATGAATTTACAGAGCTACTGTACTGTCAGCGCTCCTCACATCTAGTCTGGCTGTCTTCGTATTGATGTCACTGATTGCATAAGAACAGTATTTGAGACTGAGCATAGTAAAATCTGAGTTGTTCTCATTATAATGTCAGTATTTCCTTGACTGGGACAGGTTAGGATAAATTCAAATTCCTAGAACCAGTATGTTCCTAAATGTGCTGGAAAAGTAATGGCTTCAGGCTAGGCCCTCAAAAACTATAGGCACTTAAATGGGACTATTAATAAAGCAATTGCAGGGCTCAAAGTGTACCTGGAAGTCTACCGAGTGCTTTCAGTTTTCAAAACAAAGACCTCAGACATCTGCCTTTGAAAAGATGTTTCAAGCTGTGAATTGGAAAGCACCAAAACACATGAGATTTGTATTTTCTAGGTTACTACTAGCACCACTGCCCACAGTAGTTCATTAGGAGTTTGGACATGAGTCTAAGCCTGAGAATTGCATTTGTGATGCTGGGTGCCCTGTGCAGATCTACAGATCTGCTACTTGGACTGGATGTTCAAGTTTCTTTATGAGTTCAGTCACTGATTTCCTTTATGCCTTAAGGAAACATTTTGATTCCTTTTAAACAGTTTTAAGTAGTGGAGGAGGGAAAGCACGGGTTTGTTTCCTTTTCTTGATAAACTTCACCATGCAAGTAATGGTGGAGGAATTAGACAATGTTAGTGATAAATAATGGTCTAACTTTGTAATCTGAGAGCTCCGCAGTAAAGAAAACCTGCCCATATGCACTGGGGGTGGAGAGAGAAGGTTTTATAACAGATTTAAAATTAGAAAACAAAATGGCCTGATTAACAGCAGTAGGAAGAGTTCTGCTGAGGATGAGGGGAGAAATTAACGGATGACATTCAAAGGCAGCTGTGAAGTATGAGAAGCTGCAGCACGCGGAGGTAGTCAGATCTATCAGTACAGAGAGTTCTGAATGATCTGTAATGTTGGAATAAATCAGGCAGTCTGGGTGGGGGGAAATCTTTTAAGTGGTGGATCATCTCTAAAAGGTGGGATCACTTCTGCTTAGGCAGACGGTAAACCAGTAAATTCCATCCTGAGCTAGAGCAATATATTAGTATTAGAAACAAGTTTTATGTAGGGGATGTGTATAAAGATATTTCAAGCAAACTGATGATGATTTTAGCACATACTGGGCTTTTTTGGAAACAGAGTGAGCCCCCCGCCTCCATTTTATACTTCAGAAAGCAAATGTAATTCAGCTATTGCTGTCTCCATCTAAGAATGTATCTCTCCATATTTTCCACTCATCTTGAAGTAAGGGAAGGGTAGAGACCCTTGACAAAATGTGCTTTCTAGTAGATTGTGGACACAGGGTGCAGGGAGTCTGGAGAGGCTGTGTTGCAGAGCTGCATTAAAGAAACTCTCGATGCCTTGATCCTTATGGGGGCTTTTTCCCAGGCCACTTGCCTGTAAAGGATCCACTACAGCGATAATGTGGACTGCTCTCTTTCCTCTCATTGCCCTGACCTACTCTCGCTGTCAACAGCACAAAGAAGCAGCATAGGCTGCCCATCTCCAAGAAGAGTTGTGAGAGGACAGTTACAGGTGATTAGGAGCTGAAACAGAATGTACATAGACATGCTACAAAGGTCTCTCCATTCCTAAATAGGTTATGGCCTTCAGTGGATGTACCCCCTACTGATAAATTCTGTCTTTATAGCAGAACTATAGGAAAAACAATATTTTTCTGTGGTAGACTGCAGTTTGGCTTCTAGTGAACTGTTCTGATGTATGAGTCTGCCTCTCTGAAGAGAAATGACAGGGAGAATCACACAGTTTTTTCATCATAGGTATGACTGAGTAAAACAAGAAACTAGATCACTAATTAGAGAATACTGAAGAGTGCTATGAAATTACATCTGCTCTTGATTCCCTCTAAGGCAACCATGTCTAACATCTAAACATGGACCCATTCTAATAAATTTTCTTGTCATGACCATATTCCTCCTTGATATCCAGTATTACTAATTTTGATTCATAAAGAAATTGCAGTTTCAATTATTCTGGCTATGAAATTAAAATAATGTTCATCCTGCCATTTCTTCCTCACTGTAGAATCTACCATTCCTTTCCTTCCCCTCTTTTCTCTCTGGTAACATCTAAATTTTGTATATGAATACTGATGCAACTTAAGTATTTAGAAGCTTCTTTTGCCCTCAGGTTACCTGAAGAAATAATTCAGTTGGTGCTGATCCATGACGAGATGGACTTAGTTTCAATCAAGACTGATATATAACTTATCTCAAGACTGAATAAAAGCACTGATTTTACACAGTTTATGTAGTTTTCTGCTTTTCTTCTGCTTTAACCTGTGTTAAAACAAAATATGAGAGAGATACTATGTTTTTGTGAGGAATAAAGACAAAAGGTAGGTACTTCTGTGTGCATTTTTTTCATGGAAGGCGCTCTTAAGTTTTATTAACTCCATCCTTCATTCAAATGCATTTAGAAAGTTTGCCTTTTCTGTGGTGTACTTTTGCACGCATTTTATGCGTGATTTATGAAGACTCAGTGGAATACTACTACTTTGAGTATCCCAATACATTCAGTTTATATTGTGACTGTAGTTTTTCATTTCGACATTTTCTTCATCAGATACCCTCAAAGTTCAGTTCATGATCAGAGATTCAGCTGTATTAATTCATTGTTGAGCCTATCTAACCTTCTGATTTAATTTATTACTTGATAATCAGAGCAATTCTTATGTGGTTTAACATACTCAGTTGAGATAGGATACTTAATTCTTCAGCAGTGTAAAAGGTTTCATTATTTAAATGAAATCCTGGTTTAACGCCAGTGTCCTGTTTAAGAACGCTCACATTTTCATGTTGAACATATATATTAGTGATTTCCTAAATTTTTAGATGTGGAATGTTTTATACAATTACCATAATTACTTTGTGTATTAATATTTTTCCATCCCTTTGGCAAAGATGCTTTTCGTTGTGCACATTTAACTTTGGATTGTCAGCTGCCACCTCAGTTTTTGTATTTGAATTCTGTATTTTGTTCAGATACATTCTGTCTGCATTAATATGCTGCTGTCAGTAAACCATGTTTTTGTAGGTTATTTTGAAGATGTTTATATTACAAGTAACAGGAAAGAACTCATAGTTACTTTTTAGAAGCAGGCTGTTAAAGAGTAATTTATAAAAGTGTCTTTTTCACATCGCCTGCCATTCTTTGTATTTTTCAGAAGAATTATTTTTACTACCACAGTTTCTTTTTAATTTTGTAGTTTACCCTGTTAAAAATGTACAGAGAAGTCTGGCAGCAAAACATGTCACATTCTATGCAACGTTGAACTCAACTAATTTTTTTGACTAGTTTAACTGGTTGTTTTTAGGCATTCTGGCTCAGGTTTTCTGAAGTTTGTCGTCCTTTGTTCCTGAGTTTTAGTGCTTGAACCAATTAGATTCGAGCAGAACTTTCTCAAAACGCTAGAGATGGGACTGCGAGTGTGCCACCACTGTAACCCACTGGGGGAGAATTGCAGGTGTTATCTGTCACTATCTTAATTTCTATGATACATGTGAATGTCAACACACTCTAAACAAAAGACATTTGCTTACTATTGAATAATTTTTTTCACTAAAAACTTAAATGCATCTGAGAAAATAAACTGATACAATCTACTATCTACGTATATTTATGAAAACTGAAGGATGTGTATGTAACATAATGTATTTAAATACAGGGAGCACATAGTGCATATATATATGTATATAATTTGCTTAGCCATTGTGATGAAGAAAACAAGGTGTTTGGAGGAAGCTTTATTCCATAATATGCATCTTTATAATTTTTAATTATTTCTCTGCAGAATATTAATATTGTAGACATCAGTATTCCAGTACTTTAAAGTAGTAATGACCTCCACGCATTGCTTCTCGAAAGATCAATTTCTCATATTTGCTGTAAATGCTGTTTTTAGACGGTGTGTGTTTAGCACAGCTGTAAGCAACATGATCATAACGTAGTGATTCTGTCATTTCTTAGGAAGTAAATCTATACATCAGTCATGGAGGATGTGAAGGGTTTTTTTTCCTGGTAGCAATCTTCCCCGTGTTTGGTGACAGCTGTGCTATTGCCCACCTGCGGTACTTACTCAGAAGGCACACGTATTTCGTCACTCGCCATCAGTTCAAGCTGAAATGAACTTACTGTCTACTTCTTCCTCCCTACCTCATTTATTTTCCATTTCGTGAAACTGCATAGGAAATATTTTACTATCTTTGGGTAGCATTTCTGTAGCTCATACATTATTATTCAAGTAGAAGTCCTTAACCAAAGGTGACAGCAACACCAAGTACAAACAGAGAAGTCTGCTGGGGACACAAGCGTTTCGTCATTATAACCAAGCTGGAGAAAAATCCCTCCCTCTTTGGAAGAAGGTATGAACTGGGATCACCATCCAGCGTGAATCCCTGAATGCGAAAGTCAGCGTTGAAAAGGGGAGGCGAAGAAAGAGCAAGGAAGGCGTTATTGACAGCTCCCGCTCTACTCAGTGCCTGCGGCCCGGCCGCGGGGCCACCGGCGCCCGCGAGCGGCGTCCGCTCCTGCGCGCCGTGGGCGGTAGATGGTGCTAGATGAGAAGTGAAGGTGCTGCTCAGGAAGCTTCCCCAGTCAGAAGCTGCAGCTCAAAATCCGGCCGAAGTACACGGCTTCGGTGTTTGCTGATTTACCTGTTGGGATCTTTGGGGTGGGAAAAATGACACTTGAGTTGTGTGACTTCAGAGTGGTGATGGGTGAGAGGGAAAACGTCAGTCGTTTTCCAAACACCGTCTCTGTAGCGTTGGAAGGTTGCAGCGTATCACCAAGGCAAGGCCACCTTTTGCAGTGGGAGAGAAAGGAAGATGCAGGCATGGCACGGAGTACTGCTTCAGAGCAGATTTGTTTTAAAGAGCACTGTCAGCTTGTATGCTCTGATTTTGTTGCTGAGCGTGACTGAAAGCCTTATGCCTTCAGAAACCTGTGTGATTAATTTAAAGAGTGTGTGATGTTAAGACTTCCAGGTTGACTGAGAAGAAAAGTTACACACACACAGTTTGGATTGTAATTAGACAGTTGTAGTGGAGCATAACAAAATTTCTTTCTGCCTAAAAATGTATTGATTAAATAATGTAGTATAAATGTGTACTATTGAATGTATATTAATATTATTCACATGCCCTAGGGGTTAGAAGTAAAATTGCAAGAATTCCTTCAAAACCAGTGATTCCACTTGTTGTTCAGTGGCATAACTCCAGAAAAGAAAGAAAATCATCTATATTAGTGTTATTATTGGGTTGCTTTTTGATTTTGTTTTCCTCTTATCTCTTCATCCTCTCCAGAGGAGAATCACTTATTTGATACAGTGTCAGAGGCATTTGCATGTCTTTGGCAATAAAATTAGGGATGAAATGTGCAAAACAATAGCTTAGTTAGTGGAAGAGATTTCCTTACATGATTTTCCTTATAAATACATTCATAACCTGTAAAATCAATCTTTTTATGGGCACTGAAGGATAAAATGAAAAGAAGCTGCTTCTTCATGAAGTTAATTATTTCCCCAAGCTGTGTAACTTTCTGATACTACCATACACAAAGCAATTATTCTGAATTGACAGTGTTCAGTGAAAACAGGAGTATTGCTAATGTATTGTAGTAGCTGCTTTAGAAAATATGACATATTAAAATAAGAGAAATCCTGCTTGTGTTTTCCTTGAAGTAGGGTGTGTCAGTACCAGCAGAAGTAAACTGATAATATTGATTGTAGATACAATATATTTCAAAGCCTTAAGGCTGAGAAATGGTATACATTAGAATTGTGGAATGCAGCACTTTCGGCATCATATCTAATACAGTCGCTGTTTTCCTGAACTAAAACGTGACTTGGCATTGGCACAAACAGGTACCCTCTGACTGCGAGAATAAGGTTGTGACTGGCTGCAGTTCTACACATGCAACAGTCCTATAATGCCTAATATTTGTACATATTGTCTGAATGCATAGTTCTGGGCAACCTACCTTTCAGGGCCACTTCTGAAAATGATTTTATAAGATTCTTGGCAGTGGAAAAGATGCGTTTCTAAAATTCAGTAAGGCAGCTTTGAAGTAGGATGTGCAAGAGGTAGCACTGAGTTGAGATTCCCCTTTGTTAATGTAAAAAATGATAACGAGCAGAAAGAATCCTCAGGGTGTGATTTATGCTCTTCTTTTAGAAGGATTCTTGGCCCCTTTCCCATGAGAAGAGCCTAAGTGGCTTCATAGTCTGCCCTTCTTTTGGGGTAGACTCATTCCAGCTTTCTGCTTGCTGCTTCCTCAGCAATGTCTTGCAACACCCTACTTGTTTACTTGGTAGAGGCACTGAGAGAAGATAGCTGTGCTTAAATAAATACTTTTAAAATGTATCAGAATTTGTGAGCAAAAATTCAAATGCATCTGTGAAATTTATTTTCCCAAACGTTTCCTGAAAATCTTTTTTTCCCTGATAAAACATCAAAATGACAAGTAGACATCCACAGACATTCTCAAAATAATGTTTCTCTTAAATCATTTCAGCAGTCATTCCTCAGAAAAGGAAGCTATGCTTATAAGGGGGAGAGGGAGAAGGGAATGCAAGTCATATCTATAAAATTGATATTCTGACTCCAGTCTGCATTTTACAGTATTTTTGTGGGCAAGATATGAGTGCTGCAGAATGCCAATTGTAATAGCATTACCTAACAGAAAGGTCCTTTACCAAACAAGGCTTTAAAAAAGGCTGTATTACACGTAAAGAATTGTAGGGTAAAGGGGTAGGTGAGGAAAAGAGAATATGACATTTGCTTTTCCTCCTGAGATAAACTGATTAGGTGTCTCCTAATATGCTGTCTGAATAGCAAAAAGCCTAAACTTGGCTGCAGTGTGGTAAATAGAAAACATTTAATTAAAATTATAGAGGCTGTGAATTTTGTGTGGCAGAAAATAAAAGCTGAAAATGAGTTTTCCCCAGATTTTGTGTTAGATCCAGTAGTTGCAGGCATGACTGATGCCTTGAAGGCTCAAAACTAGAATATGAGCAGACTCAAAAGTACATATAATGGTGTTTTATGCAATGCTTTAATAATTCCTTGGAAAAATGTTGTAAAATTATTCATGTCATTTATCTGGTCTACTCTAAAAATAAATTGTTAGACTGAACTTTTTGTGAGTAGATTGAAGGTTTATATGCCAGGTAGGATTTTCAGTGTTGGATGATTTAGCTTTAATTTTAATAGAGGCTGTATGGCTCATCTTTAATGTCTGAACTGGGTGCGACAAATTCTGCAGGAAATGCTTGTAGAAAAGTGCAGATTGAATACCCTATTTAATAAAACAATAGAAAGAGACAACTGCAGCTAGTAAGTGCCTTACCCATTGGCAGCTCTAGGTAGAACAGCAATCTTAACTTTGAATGGTGATTTTTAGCTAGGAAAAACTCTCACGAGTTGTTTGTTTTTAAATACTGAGCAGTCCTTAAAGCTACCCCTGTTCTGTGTTACTTGTGAGTGCACTGATCACACTGAGCAAGCTTTTATTCCTTAATAATATTCCAGTGTCTGAATATCTTTAGAAGTGACTGTTGCAGAATTGACAATATTCACTCGGTAGGCTTGCCCTGAAGCACTGGCCACTCTTTCAATTCTCCTTGTAAGTGCTGGTGTTATTTGAAAAATAGAGGTTTGTGGATGTTGATGAACCCTCTGTCTGTATACTACCCTGAAGACTTTCAAACAAATGGAAAACAGCAGTGCTGTATCTCCTTGTTTTCTTGCACTAGTCTACAATTTCAAGTTCTTAGACTAGATGGAGCCACGGCAGAGAAACCATGTCATACTTTACCTTTGAAGTCCAGAAAACTAGGATTTTCTTCATGTTCCTGTTGGATGTTACTAAGAGACAACCTGCCAAAGTAATTTGAAAATCTTGTGCAGCTTTCTGCAAGGAAAAGTTTTCCTGCTTTGTTTCAGACAGAAACATTTACTGTAGTAAGGCTACCTGTTAAACTGTGGAATTTGAGAATACTTTCTGGATTTGAATCCAAATGCATATCTTTGCTATTTTGCATTGAGATATAATGCAGGTTCATCTTATATACCCACCCTGGAACAGTATATTTTGACCAAATCCATTGGCTGAACAACTCTGAAGCCAGAGCTAAGGTTGTATATACAGCACTTACAATCAATTATTTTGATGTAGCCTTAGATGATTTATATCTTGCAGCAAGCAAACACTAGGCAGGTGCTACATCTGCATGAAGTAGCCTCATGAAAGATGATGTTGTACCTCTGAAACAGGGATGAATTATCTCCAGCATTCCTCTGAGCTGGTGCATTGTGCCTTTTGCTAGAGAGGAACAGCAGCTCTGAAATCTTTCAAGTGTATTTCACATCCAAAGTAAATTCTTCTCTACCCCATCCATGCAGGTTCTGCTTTCTATAATGATGAAGATAAACCAGTAGAAAATTATGAGTCTTTGGATGTTCTCTTAAGGTTGACTTTTGCCGTGAGTTTTCAAGAGAAGAAGGAAAAGAGCCACAGTCCTCTGATTTCACTTCTCATATTTAATTCTAGAATTTTTCTTATCAGCTTTTTTCCACTGAAAACGAGTGCTGAAGTCTTCGGAGAAATGCAGTTTTCATGAATAGAAAATGGATTCTAAGACTCTATCCCCATAAACCAGGATAGTGGGTTTTGATTATTTTTACACTTTTACTAACATCATCCACTTACTTTTTCTTCCATCATTGGCCCACAATTCTCACTATGTATGTTGAATACTTGTTCTTTGTTGTTACCCCCAGAAATTTGTTTTTCTAGTTCCCAAGGTACATTTAGTTTAGTAAGTAGTAATTGTTTATTGATTACGTGTTTAAAGCCACTGGGTCCCTAGAGTCAATCTATGCCTGTACCTTCAAACTCTCTGCCATCTCTGTGCTTATACTTTAATGTTTGACTTTATCGTTCTACAACCACATATCATTTCGCACATAATAACTACTACTGATTATTATTAGCTAAAGAAATATATCACATTTATAATGTTTATTGTCGTCGTACCACATGATTACACTGAAGCTAAAAGCAAAGTAGGCAGTAGACACCTGATCATTGTGCAATTAGCTGTTAAAGCTGAAGCAAGCTAAAACAAGAGAAATCAAATCAGTCTGAAGTGTCCAGAGATGTCCATTTTTAAGTTAATGCAATTTTTTTCCCCATTACTAGTAATGGCAATGGTATATTTTGGGGCTACAGTAGTCTGTCTGATATGTTCTTGTTACATAATATATGTAAGGACTGTCAAAGTTATTTTAAAATAAGTCATCATGCTATTTTATTGCAATTTCACCTTTCTTTTACACATGCAGGTCACATTTTAAAACCTTATCGTTCAGTCATCATGTTTTACTCCAAGCTGAAACTTGACAGAGTAGTTTCGAAATGACTATCGATATTGTGTCATTATACATTTTAGTTCATATTTATTGGCTATCTTTAAGTAAAAAAGTGACAAATTATGAAATTCTGGATTTAGAAGCAATAAAAATATTCCATGTAAAAAAGTAAGATGTTAGTATATAAGAAGACTTATACTGTGGGCTATTTTTGTATATCCGTATATATAAGTGATAAAACAGTGAAGTTACTGAGTTTTGAAAAGCAGTACTTCAAGTTTATAATAGGCAGTGAGAGAAGATAGTGTCTCATGCAGTGTAGAACCTTTTGCTCCTTCCTTGGAAAGAAAAAAACCTGTTCTTGAGTAAACAGAACATCGGCTTTATTTAGTAAAATCATTCACATGCTACTTTGATTAGAAAATAATTTTGTATTGAGGTAAGAAAATTCCTTGAGAATTCTCTTCAAAAGAATTGTATTCTCAACTACATTCCAATTAATTAATTACAAAAGATTAAATGTACAAGCCACAATGATGTGAGTATGCATTTACATGAGTAGGTGTCTTCAGAAAAATCAATAGAAGTGTTCTCCAGGGTGAGCATCAGTAGGTTAGATGTTAGAAATATTTTAAATTTTGAGCACATCACCTACAGCCACATATCCCATATGACACCGACTTGACACCCCTCCATCTACTGGCACATGCAGGAGATGAACTGACACAAGCGTAAAATACACCTCTGTGAGTTTTGTGGTAGCAGGGACTGCAGAGTTGTGCCCTACGTGTAAAGATAATAAAATATGCAATTACACCATTTTTTCAAGTGAAGTGGTACCCACATGACAATTATATCAAATACATTGCTAAAAATTACCACAAATGCAAAAGGAGATTGAATTATGGTTGCTATGGAAACTGTAATGTGCAGCTTTCTGACTTGATGCGTGCAAAATTTCAGCCTTAATATCACACTGATAGACATTTTTGGGTTTTTTTACACTTCAATAGGTGAAGTTGGAGTTTGTGTATCATAGTATATTCATTCTTTGAATGCTCACCCTGAATATTACACTTCTTTGGCACACCATGTAGTAATTTTTGTTAGTTGCAGCATACATGTAGAGGTTTACAGATGCTTCACTATATAAATGCAGCAGAGAAATATTAAATATTGTAAACGTGTGTTTCTTAAAAAGGAAGGAAAATTATTTAGCTGAAGGTCAGTGGATGTTCATGGATGTACAGAAAAGTACCTCACATGGAAAACAAGGATCTTGGAATAAGCCCATTAAAAAGGGTGAAATTTATCTGCACAAACACTTGTAAGTCTCAAGTGAGGCTGATTATCGAGAAAGTGTCGTCACTGGGTTTAAACACAGTCACTGTAAAGTGACGTACACTTCCCAGGTAGACAGCTATGCCATGTTAGGTATGAAAACCTGTGGCATTATAAAACTTTTGAGAACCAGTGATTTGACAGTCTGGTTACTTCCCCATGCAGAAGAGCATGGTTGCACAGCCATAGCTGAGAGGATGGTTGGTGCTGAAGCAGGCAGCTCCAGCAGCAGCCGCCGTTTAGGCAAGGCTGCATGCAGTGCACACGGGATAATTTCCACTTTGTCAGCTCTGGCACTGAGTTTTGTGCTGTTAGGACTAGGTCGTTACTAGTACCTTATGCATGTAATTTAAAGCTTGTTCAGATCGTCTGTGTTACACTGCATTAACATGACTTGCTAACATGCCCTGACGTATTAATGCATTATAAGATAATAAAATACTTAGGAACCATGACACAATATGAGATTCAAAGTAATTATTGTTTTGCAGGATCTCTGGGGCTTGTGGCTTGATGTTAGGAGAGCAGAACACCTTTTGGTGGCAAAAAAATGAAGTACATCATAAGAGAATGATTGAAAATGTGGATGGAGTGGGGTGGGGAACCATAAAATTACATTTTTTACTGTGAGTGTATATGCAAGCACAGTACTGAAGCTCCCAAGACAGAGACACTGATAAATGATTCAAGCCTGGACTAGGGTTGTTGACAGAAGATACAGAGAAAGTAGAGTTACTGAATGCCTTCTTTGTTTCT
>NW_010204017.1:0-17533 GCF_000695765.1 Mesitornis unicolor
GGGGCACGCCGCCCGCGCCGCTACACAGGCGCACACACGTTCGCAGTGCCACCCCCAGCGTCTCCTCAACTGGCTCAGCCGTCCCCTCACACCACCCTGCCCGATGGCCGCTTGTCTGGTGAGGAGGCTAGGGTCTCCCCCTCACCCGCCCTTTTTGTTTCCTTCTTGAGGGGCCACCGGGCCTGTGTGAGCCCCCGGAGGTGCACCCTTTCACGCACGCCCCTCCTGAGGAGCGGCCAATGCCAGGGCCGAGGCCTGTCACAGAGTGGGACCCCTCAGGGTGACAACAGCCCAGAGAGAGGGTGAGGCGGCCCCCCTACAGCTGCCATCCTCGCAGCTACAACAGGGTTTTGCATCCCTTCTACACACATGGCGGCTTCTCGCCCACACGCTGACTAACGGTGTTGTGGGAGGAAGGCTTTGGGTGCGACAAGAGGAAAAAATAATAGGCGATGTTCGGGTTTGCTCGCTCTCTCAGCCGGCGTTGGCGATAGTAGTACTCCAGCAGCGTGCTGCTGTGGGCCGTGGAGCTTGAAGTCAGACAGTTCAAAACCCAGCAGCATCTCTCCTCAGGAGATGTCCTGAACAAAATTCAGGTTGCTCCGAATGTGTCTCAAGTAGGCTCTCCTTTGGCTTCGTCCATCTCTACCTTCTTCGTAATCTCAGCAGTTTTTTTACTATAATAATTCATAAAATTGTAAGTCTTTATTCAGGGGCATGTGGCTACTGGATGAAACAGTGTGTCTCTCAAAACAAAGGTCTTACGTTTACGATTATGATTGACATATACCTTAGCATAAATTAGAGTCTCTTACATCAGGAACATCGACTGCATTCATGAACCATTTTATTCATGCAGCATCTCTTTGGATTCTGTAACGACGCTGTTATATTAGGTCATTGTCTCCAACTTTTTGCCAGTGACCAGTATTATATTAATAGATGCTGCTATTTATATACTGCTGTATGAAGAAATGGAGGGAGATACAATTCCTACAATTCTTTACTATGAATGAATTAGAGCAATTTGGTCACAGTTTTTAGATCCTGGATATGGGAAACAGAATTATTGTTGTGACAGATCTATTTGTGTCAAACAATTGTGAATGTTCTCTAAAATATGTATTTACCAAGCTTTGAGTTGTGCACTAACATTCACTGGAAAAGAAAAAACAAACCAACACCCTACATTAGCATAAAAGAAATAGATGCATTTTAAGTGAAAGTATCAACTATCTGTGATTGCACCACAGAAAGGAAATTTTGCCAGTGAAAATATTAGCAGGATCCAGCACGCTGTAGATGTTCTGTTATACCCTTCAAAATGCTTCCCAACTATTTGGACAGACGCCTTAGCTCCGAGAAGAGCATCCAATAGCTGTTGCTTCTATTGCATGCTTTAATACATGATTATAAAGTGCCCTGCTTGCAATCTTCTTGCAAAACATGTAAGTGGTTACATCACAACAGAGGATGTTTCACCACTATTGCAGCTCTGGTGTGTCTTGGCTGAAAGTTTTTATGGACCATAAGGATATACCATCTCTTAGGTTGTTAGTGTAAAATTACAGCTTTCAGCTGAAAACAGAGCAGGAATTTAGATAAGTAGAATTTGAATGTTCAATCTGCACTGAATAGCTGGGATCCTGGGATTAGTGGCTGTACACTTTTCAGTGTAATTGGATCACATAGAAGAATTTGCTACTCATCCAACAATTCCATAAAAACATGCAAAAAACCCCCAAATAATGGTGAAAGTTAGAGAGTAAATTTGGTGCCCAAATGTCAATGCACATACTTAGTTTTGTGAAGGTGAATCTTAGAGCTTGCTGCATACAACAGCGTTTGCAGAATCATGAGGTGCTTCTCAAATAGTAAAAGAAATGCTGTAATCTGGCCAAATTAGCTCAGATTAGGTAAAATTTCTCCTAATAAAGTGCTCCCGACTGTGTGCAGTGTATGCTCAGTGAGTAACAGGGAAGGTGAGTGGTATATGCAGAGGAGATCTGGCAGAATATGCACTGTAAAATGACATGCTTTATAAATAGTTTTGAAATAGCAGCCAATGTAATAGCAACTACGGATAGGTAGCATCCTTGAAAAACAGGCCACTCAGCCAAACACTGATACAGATACTTAACCTTATAAAATGTCAAACAAAGTACGTTTGGTCCACTGAAAGATCCTTCACTGACCTACAAGAGCAAATTGAGTCTTGAGGGAGAAGTATTATTACTTTTTTTCTTATGACTTCTAATAAAGAACAATAAGCAGCCTGTCTACTTTCTTTCCCCAGAGGAATAATGATCATCACTACTTCCAGATTACGGTGGACTGGGATTTTCAATAATTTAGAGCAAGAAAGTCAGTATGATGCAGTTTTCTGATCTGAATGCTCTTTGGACAATCTTTCATGGACATTTTCTGAAGTTAGTTATCCAAATCAGAGCTTAGTGACTGGCTTAGTTTTTTGGTAGTACTAATAACCTATCATTCTCATTATGTTAACTGAAATTAAAACCATAGAACCATGAGCAGCCCAGGACTGTTCTATGGGGAAGGGACACTGAAAGAGATCCCTCAAAAGGTCATTGGGTCCAACCTTTTGTGGAAAAGGGAGCCTAGATGAGATATCTAGCACTGTGTGCAATCACATCTTGAAACTTCAGCGATGGAGACTCTCCCACGTCCCTGGGGAGGTTGTTCCAGTGAATGATTGCTCTCACTGTAAAAAATGTCTTTCTCATATTGAGATGAAACCTATCCTGGTGCAACTTCCACTTGTGGCCCCTTGTCTTCATGTGGCTCCTTGTGGCTTTGCTCCGTCTTCTTTGTAGCTGCCCTTTAAGTACAGGAATACTGAGATGAGGTCCCTCCTGAGCCTTCTCCAGGGAGAAGAGATCTAATTCCATCAATGTCCTCATGGGGCAGGTTCTCCAGCACTTTGATCATCTTCATGGCTCTCCGCTGGACCCTCTTCAGTCTGTCCACGTCTTTTTTGAATTGTGGGGACAATTAATGAATATATATGTAGTTAGATCTAAACTTGAAATAAACCACTTTAAACTAATTTTATTTTTCCTTCTTGCTTTCAGTGTCCCACCTAAGAAGTAATTGGAGGTCATTTCCAATCATATGCAGCAGCTTGGTATGTCCACAAGATGGCTCTTACTTACTTCAAGGAGTAATACAATTCTACTAAGTAAATCTATAAATATTATTCCTATGAAGAAGCATCTTTACCATTTCTTGAAGAGGAATGACATTTATGCATTTCTTCAACACTTAATATGAAGATAATTTGTATTCTTTTTCTGATTTTATAACAATTTTGATTGAATAATAGTTTCATATACTATGTAGTACTTTGAGATCTATAGTGTTCCAAGTTTTAACCAAGAAATGAGTGTTTGTGATCAAACTCAAACGAATGTAGTAACTGCAGTTGCCATGAAAATGTAACTGTGTGAGAATTAAAGAGAGGCCAGCTAAATGGATACCTGTAGGGAGTTTGATAAGGCAAGAAACTTAAAGGCAAGGAGGAGCTCTCCTGGGACTGAACATTTGTTCATCTTCTTGTTGCTCTGCTTAGTCCCTGTATCAGTGAATGAGTTTATCCATATCTTGGTCAGAATAGTGCAATGAATTCAGAAACTATAATTTCAGTGCCTTTACTGGGACATTATTTCTAAATGATTTTGGTATTTTTTCCTCAAGATTTTTCAGGACCTCAGTGACGATTAGGGAAAAATGTTGAAAGTTTTTTGCACTTATCAAAAAGGAAAACTATGCAATAGAAGTGTAAAAAAAAGTAGAGAAACGTGTGGTGTGACAAACACTAGATGTTTGCATTTGCTTAGACAAAACTCCTGTTGAGACTGATTTTCCTTGTGCATAAAGGGTCTAAGATGTACCCAGCTTCCATCAGCTGGTGAACATCTCTTATCTTCTTTGATGGGCACTTACCAAAAAATACTTGCTTCTTGTGGGATGATTGCTATTATTTTTGTTCTTAAGGTTTAGAATAAGCACTGAACTGAACACATAATGTGCCAGTACTGCCCTGCTGTATCACTGCTGGTATCTGGGGAGAGGAAAATACTGTTCTTTGATACAGACTCTGCTCCCTTAAAGGCTGGAATCCTTCCTTGTGACCTGAGAAGCTATGCAAAGGTATGACTATGGTAATTTTTGTATTGTGTGTGAATGCACTGCCTGCATTTCTTCTCCAGGCTCTTTACAGGAGACTCCATGATTTATAACTTCTCCATCATATAATCTTTCCTTCCCAACATCATCTCCAGTGCTATGGCCTCCAGGAGGAAAAATTATCTTCACAATTTATTTTGATATTAGTGTTTTAAGTACTAGCAATTTTGGGAGTCCATTATACTTGCGGAATCAGTGCAGTCTCCTAGTGCTCACTAGACCTGTGGAAATCTCAGCTACATGAATCTCATAAATTATTTTAAGCTCATTCTTCAAGGCTTCTGTTTCACTGATAGATCAGTAAATAAAAATTAGATAGGTAAATTATTTTGGACTGCAGTGAGCCTTTCTATTTCCTGTAACACATACAGGCAGAATAAATATAATGCCTCTGTTTTCACAGAACAACTCCAACCTTCACCACAAAATTTATATGGCACTTTTGCTTGTTGCTTGAAGATTGTTAAAGTGGGATGAAAATAAGGCTTATAGTGGGAATTCAGCTACATATGTAATAGCTGTAGAGCAACACTTATCCAAATCTAATTTTATCAAATCATCTCTCACTCATCACCATGGTACTTTTTTGTGCCTTGTCATATCTGAGCATGATAGCAGTAAAACAATTTACCACTTTTACCTTGTTCACATAAATACTGTAAACAATTTAGCAGCTCTTCAGCAGCTTTTAGTTTGTTACAGATCATAAAAGAATACAGGATTTAGGTTTATTAGAAGTGGGTCCATTAATGCCACCTGTATTAAAGTTGCCTTGTATGTCCCATTATTACACTCTATTTTTCTTTGCTTAAAAATCTATGAAATGGGATTTGGGCTAAATTTCACCTGCCGAAGTCTGTTTTGACCAGAATGTTTTTCTTTGTTTTAACTTCCAAAGTACCTCAGCCGTTTTCACGAAGAGTTCAATAAGAAACATACTCTTGCTATGTGAAAACATCTTGTTGACTTTCAGAAGGACTAATAGCATTCTTACATCCGTTGCGATAGATCTTTTTGCTTTAAGAGAAGTGATCACCAGTATGTGGAAGACATTTTAAGCAATGTCAGACAAGCTTAAGGGAATTTACTGCAAGTACCAAAATAAGATAAAGTAGGTCAGCTTGCTTGCAAACTAGGTTCTGAGCAAATGAAGTAAGAAAACAGTTAGAAAGAGATTTAAAATGCAAATTGTGGGATAAGGTAATTTTCTGTGGTGTGGTATAAAACAGGGAAGGGTGGAAGAAAGCAAAGCAAACTGGAGTTTTTGTATGGTTAGCACTGTTATCAGATATCATAATGTGCTATTGTCAGAGGTGTAACTGTTGATTTCTCTGTAGCCTTTGGTTTGTTGCTACTTCTAAAGAAATTTGAATAATAAACTTATGAGGCTTACAGTGATCTCTTTTCAATATCTTTGTAAAGATTTCTTTAGAAGGTTTGCTGAGCCATGTTTGAATCGGCGGTTTGTAATATTTTTTGTATTATTGATATGGTTTTTGCTCTGAGAAAATCTGATCAAATCTGACCAAATTATAACACTTTAAAAACTAACTTGCACAGTCCGAAACCCAGAGCAGAAAGCTAACACAGCTTTCTTCCACGACGAGGAACCGTCTTACTTGTTTCAGACCTGATCCAGGCAGAGGGGAAGGATGTGGCTTCAGGAACACTTCTATTAAAAGACTCTGATCCTATTTAGCATGTGAATAATGTATGTATCTATCGCATACCGCATTTCTTTTAAGTCAGGGAAGCGTGCTTTATCTGTGCAACCTCAATTCATTCCTGTATAAATATTCATCATGACGCAGTCTTCAACTTCACACAAACAACTTCTCCAGACTAAGCTGTTTGTTTTGGGGACTCGCTGCTCTTGATGTGAACAGCCAGCAGAGCTGTAAAAGAAGTCTCAGCTAGCTATAGGGATTTCTAGAACCTTCTGAATAATTGGGGAAAAAGTACTTTATTTTAGAAGATGTTTTTAGATTACTGCTTTAATGCAAAAACTAAAGTAAAGCAAGAGAACAGAAAACTGAGATGAGCTGAGGCATAAATGGAGATCGTCACACAAACTTAACTTTCATTTTAATACTAAACAAATTAGTCTTTCCATTTCAACTGAGAATCAACCTAAACCATATAACAAATAATAGAATCATAGAAGTTTCCATTTTTTGGAACGGAATTCTGAGTATCATAGTTCAAATACGCATTTTGGAGGCTGAGAAAAAGAGGAGACAACAATATAAGCAGAAATCGACAATAACATTTTGTTCATAAAATACTTCTTTTCTGCAATGCATTTCTTCACTGAAAACTGACAGAATTGTTAAGATCAGAATATTCAATCAAAAAATTAAATTAGACTAAATCAGGATTGACAGTTCCTTCCAAGGCTAACCACTTAACAAGACTGAAATAGCTTACACTAGGGAAACCAATGAAAATAGGAAATAATTAATCAATGCTTATTGTAGAAATCAAGGAGAAAGAGCAGGAAGGAATATTAAATGAAGAGCAGCATTCATAAAAATATGTTGAAATTATGTTCTTCTTAGGATAAAAATATTGAAGTATTTCTAACAGAAAATGAGATAAATGTTCGTGGATTTTTATGGCTAGAAAAAGAAATTATTTCTTTTTCCTGAGAAATCCAGGCAACAGTGGAAACCCAAGAGCAGTTTTTATAACTGTTACAATAATTTCTTAGTCCTGTGTTTTCTAGATTCCCATTACTAATTTAATTGAATTGGCCTGTGCGATAATGTGGAAGAAGCTTTCCCATTCATTTTTTCCCTTGTCTTACTCTTTCATTTCTTGACTAATTATCAAGGAAATAAATTAGGAACCTGAATTCTCAGCAGCCTTCCCACACTTCTCAATATTGTCACAGCAGAGAAGTTTGAGTACCTCAGGAAGCATGGCCTCTTCTGCATTTCTCATTGCTGGGGAGAGCCTGCCCCTTTCAAGCAGCTCTATGCCAAACCCAAAACCTAGACCCATACAAGCTTTCCTCTCCTCACAGAAGAGGAGAGAGGATCATCTCCTTTCCTCATCTTCTGCCTTTCACTCCTTTTCAGCCTTCATTCATTTCTTTGAGTAGAAACACCAGGCAGCTTTCAAGAACACAAATATGTTTAAAGTCAAAGTACCACTAAAAATAGACTGTAACTAGTCATATTGTCTTGTTAATCCTCCGCGCATGCCTGGCTGTTCCTCAGGACAGCGCACATTCCCCTGCTTCGCTTCGTTTCAGATGACATTAGCAATAGATTTCTCCAGTTTCTCATGAGGGAGAAGTTTTCAGCCTTGTGGAAGGTGAAGTCCTGCAAAGTGACAGCTGTTAGTAGTGGCTTTACAGCAAGCCAGAATGAAGCCTTCAGTCTTTCAAGTTCTTAATTTAAAGAGGATCTGCCCAAGTGATACAATGGAGACCTGGAAAAGTTTGGTAGTTTTTTATTAAAGATTTGTATTAAATCTTCATGGTTATTATTAAACACTTCTGCAACACAAAAGTGCTGTAGAGTTCCTGAATGCCACAGCTTCTCTTGAATAGATGCTTGCTTAGGGCTAAAGTTCATTAAAACGAACTTATGTGGCTATTAGTTAATATTTATTTTTTATTCTCTAGTAGCAGAGACACTGCAAAGATGTGAAAATGTGCACAGAACATAATCTTTAGAATATACAAAGGGACTTTATTTTTAGAAAAGAAAAAGAGAATGGCAAAGAACCCAATTGCACACAAGTGGCTTCAGAGGAGCATTTAAATCACAACAGATAATAAATACAATCAATATGCCATTAAAAATACATATTTCTACCCTTAAAGGTGTATATATATGCCTTAGCTTTACTCTGCTTTAACTGAAAGTGCCACTAGTTTCTATATTATTTCACTTAAGGTGTATTAAAAAGCCACACAGTGACAAACAAAGCTTCCTGGCTGTATGGAAATTGACTTCTGCTTTCTGTACATCAGTTTCCCTCCAGTGGCTGTTAGCAGCAACTTCAGGTCCAAGTTGAGACAGATTTAACTGAGCATTAGCTTAGTTGGGTCTTACAGGAGTACACTGCAACAAATTATACCTTTATTCATGTCTAAATGGCCATAATGAAGGCTTTCATGTTATTTATAAATGCCAATGTAAAATTCAGGCAATCTTCTCTTATATGGACAAGTAAATGTTTTGGTTCTTAATGTAGACTGCTTAAGTTTCAGTGCTGTTCTCCTGTGTTATATTATGCTAGTAAGATCCTGAAACCAGGGTGGACAGAGAGAAAAGTGGGTGAAAAGAGTGATACTTGCCTTGTATGGGCAGAAATCATAATTTTCTTTCTCGCATTGTGGCTTTTGCAACCATACTATGCCATATTCAGTAGTGGTGAATGGCAAAACCAACATTGGAAGGTGTCTTAGACATTTTAAATTGTGAACATTATAGCCAGAAGGGCCAAAAAAATAAAAAAGGAAAGAAAAAAAGAAAATAGAAAAGAAGAGGTGAGGTTCATTGGGCTCAGATTAGTTTCCCCTGACATGCTTCATAACTCACTGTGATGTTAGTGAAGGAATAGCATGTATCGCTTCAAGTGGAAAGTATTCCCTTTATCTCTGTGCCTCTTTTATTTTCTTTATTATTAATTAATATTTGTTGAAAAAGAATGTTTTGATGACTACTATCTTTGTTTTTTACTTTAAGAAGAATGGTAGCCAGGTAAAATCAGGCTGTTAAAAACACAATCATGGAGCAAAGCATCCACCATGTGCTGCCTGGATTCTGCAGTCATAGGTGAGTCCTAGGGCTTTCCTACAAATTCTGTCTCTAGGAACTCCTTATGAAGCTGCCCAACTGCTTGAACAGTTACCATGCTTTGGACAGGCTTGTTTGTTTTTATAAAGAAGTTTATAAATGTTCATAGTGCCTATAGTACCACCACGCAGGGGCCAGAGGACATCCTGGAATGGGGGCTCGTATTTTTGGTAGACTTCTTTTTATAACTGGAGACATTGTGTGCTTGGTGATCCCTGCAGTCAACAAGTTTGATGAAAGTTGTATCTGTCTGTTTTGGAAATGGAAACTATAGGCATCCAAAACAATGTTAGGAGTGATGATGTGGTGGTAGTGCTCTAATTTACCAGCTTTCCTGCCTCCTGGCAAGAACAGCTGGCTATAACCTCTAGAGAAAGCAGCCAGAACTCTTTACCTTTTTCCCTCATAATTTTGGGAGTCTGGTGTTGCTTGTGGGAAACAAGCAGCTGATACTGTTTCATAAGAGATAAGAGGTTCCAGATCTGTAAGTGAGACTCAACAGCATGGGGAACTCTGCTTTTCACTGCCCTTCTATGAAAGACAGACCTACTCTTTTTCTACTTATCCGATGTAGTTCCCTCCAGGCCTCATTGACTTATACTGTTGTTCTATGAAGAACTGTACCTTTAAAGACGCTGAGATATGTGCAAGTTATCAGTACAGAAAAGCTAACTGTCAAAAAGTGCTGCTCAGTTCGGTTTTGGATACTGAATGGAGGAGACTGTTGGTCTTTGGCTCCAGATAACTACTGCAAAACACAGGGCCAAAGGAAGAGGGAAGAAAATAGTATTTGGAAAACAAAAGCATCCTGGAAGGTTGTGTGTGTACAGTGGTTTGAGAGGCTGGAATAGATCTGAAGGCTTTGAAAGCCATAAACCTAGTGTTAGCTGTGTAGGTCTCAAGACTGAAGTTACATTTCTCACTGTAAACTTGCAACACTATCACACATATGTTGGATATGTTTCCATAGTGAGGATTCAGAGAGAGCTCAAAATCAATACTTTAAAAAAATCCTGGGTCTACTGTAAAGCTTGTTTGATGGAATTTGAATCCTGATTTTTAAAGCCAGAATTTTCCATCACACTGTTTCATGGATGAATTCTGATTAAAATTCTCTAAAATTGCATCATCTAACTGGCAGTAACCACTTTCTATACTGTTAATAGTAGTTTCTTCTACTGAATAATACCAACTTAGAGAAAAGCCTTTGTAAAATGAAGGAGTTAGGACAATGCATGGCCATTTTTTTTGCAGTGGGGTGGTGACTAAGTCCAGTGCAATGCTGGCCAGTGCAAGCTGTGAATGGCAAAGAAAATAATTTCTTTAGGAGGGTGCTGAATTTCTAGTTGAAATCCTTAGACAGACCTTATTCTTAGTTCGAAATTATCCTCTATCTGAGGCAATGAATTCCTTTTCTTTAACATTACCGTGCTATTCTTCTCATTATCTTGTATTTCTTTTGATGCATAAAGATTTACATTACACAGTGAATGTAGTGCCATCTGTGAGATATTTTCAAAAACATCTACAGAATGTCCCTTTAAGTTCACACCTTTCTCTCATTTTGATTGCATATCTAATGTGGAGTGCTGCACAACATAAATATCCAGCCTTTTCCAGAAATATGCACCCATAGACCATATAAATATAATGCCATATTGCACTTTTTAATTGTGCAAGTTAGAATTTAGTCTATTTAGATGAATTAATGGGTTGCTTAAATTCTTAGCACTTATCCTTGACAAGCACATTTACAAGTTAACTCTTGTGATAAGAGGAAATACTGCAGTGGATGTTTCTGAGACACCGTTGTGATGTAAATAAAAGGTGAGAGTTTGTTTGGATCTATCATAATATCCCTAAAATGAGGGGGAAGAGGTCAGTTCATCCAGAGTCCACTGTCATTCTGAAGTGACTGCTTATTGTGATAAGTCCAATATATGCTAATCCTATTCATATGTCTGTGTTAAATAGCATTGTTAAGAAATGCAACAGTCTATGAAGGAGCTTCACAAAAAGGTGTGAATATTTCTCAAGTTCATGACTAAAGACGAGGAAAGAGGTGTCTCTTCTTAAGCCCAGTGGGTCAGCTGGTGTTGGTGACATAGAGGAACACTGCATGATACTTCTGTGGGAACCTTGGGTAGACAGAAGAATGGGGATCACACCTAAACACGCCAAGTACAGAGAAAGCTTGTGAGAGATGAGGGAACCTTGTTAAAAAAAAACCCAACCCATCATCCATATTTCCTTAGACACAGTATGTAATTTGTGTGAATGGAGCCTCTGGTTGATGAAGCTCCACTGTCAACAGCTGCCAAGGTAGAGGACACAAGAGAGTGTCTTTTTCTTGTCTCCTTGCAGCTAAGTTTGTGTTGGTTTTTTTTGGAGGGGTGACAAGGCTGCCACAAGGAGCACATGTATCTCCTTGTTCCTGTGTCAGCGAGGTGGCTTCTTGGCCTCTGATCAATGCTCAGGACTGAATCTTTTCTCTGAGAGTTCACTGTGCAGCTGTGCCACAGCTGTGAGTGAACCAGGTCACGGGCAACAGCCTCTGGGGAACCAACAGCTGCTGGAGAAACCTCTTGTTCAGAGTGGAGCCATAACACCAGGAGATTGCTTTTGGCCATTCCTCTGCTGGAGTAAGACACAGGAAACGCTCTGCGTGCTCTGGGCTGTCTTTGATCAGCTGCAAGGCAAACTTTATAGCTTGTAATTTATGTGAGGCATCTGGGGACAGTTTCAGCTGACACTGAAAAACCTATTAAGAACAAATGTCATTTTGTGTACAGCGCATTCGTGGTACAAGTGTCTGTGTATGGCACCTATGGACATTACGTAAACTCAAGGAAAAACTTTTTCACTGTGAGGGTGACAGAGCACTAGAACAGACTGCCCAGAGAGGCTGTGGAGTCTCTTTGGGCATGATCTTTGGAGCCTCTTTGTGGATGATCTTTTGAGGTCCCTTCCAACTCCTAACATTTTGTGATTCTGTGATTTTGGGCCCAGTTCTTTTATTATTCCTATCATATGTTTTTCACATAGCAAAATGAATAGATGAATAGTGCTCTCTTTTGCCTTTTTCTTTGGTGGTATGTGGCAAACTTAGCTTGGCTATTTAGACATTTTCAGGGTACAGTACCATAACATTTACAATGACATTAAAGAATGAACAGTTTTGAAATATGTAGTTTAAAAAAAACTTAAACCATAAAAAACTTACTACTTGAGTAAAAACCTAATATTAATATTGATTTCATTAAACATATTAATCACATCATTAAACATTATAATATATACTATGCAATAAATTATTAATTATATTATTAATTATAATGAATGCTGACATTTAACACATTGTTATTTATTAACTGAATTAATACTAGTTTAAATATTATTAAAAATTTAAAATTTTAAATCCTGCTTGATGCAAGCTTTTATTTCTTGTTATGGTGTGTAAGAAAAAAATATCAATCCAGGATTTGATTTCCTCAGATTCAAACAGATATGCAAAGATAAGGCATGGTAACTGTGGTGGGTTGACTGACTGGACACCAGGTGCCCACTAAAGCTGCACTATCACTTCCCTCCTCAGCTGAACAGGAGAGAGAGAAATACAACGAAAGCATCGTGGGTTGAGATAAGGACAGGGAGATCATTCACCAATTACCATCCTGGGTAAAACAGACTCAGCTTGGAGAAGTTAGTTTAATTTATTACCAATCAAATCAAAGTAGGGTAATGAGAAATAAAACCCCATCTTCAAAAAAACCTTCCCCCCCACCCCTCCCCTCTTCCCAGGCTTAACTTTACTCCTGAATTCTTTGTCTCCTAACCCCAGAAGCGCAGGAGTATGGGGAATGGGGGTTGTGGTCAGTTTATCACGTCTCTCCTTCCTCCTCAGGGGGAGGACTCCTCACACTCTTCTGCTCCATCTTGAGGTCCATCCCACAGGAGACAGTCTGTCGTGTCCCAGTTCAGAGGTGGGAGGAGAGCAACTAAGGTTCTGCAATTACCCCCAGGCTAAATTAAGGTCTTGCCACAATGTTTGAGACATACATGAGCTCTTTCAGTCTCTCACACAGTCCTTCATGAACTTCTTCAAAGTGAGTCTTTCTTGTGGGCTGCAGTTCTTCACAAACTGCTACAGTGTGGGTCACTTTCAGGGAGTGCAGTCCTTTAGGAACAGACTGCTCCAGTGCAGGTCTCCCCATGGGGTCACTGCCAGCAAACCTGCTGCAGAGTGAGCTTCTCTGTCTTCATAGGTCATGCCAGGAGCCTGTTCCAACATGGGCTTCCCACGGGGTCACAGCCTCCTTCAGGGCTGCAGGTGGATCTCTGCTCCACCATTAACCTCCATGGGCTGCTGGGGCACAGCCTGCCTCACCATGGTCCTCACCATGGGCTGCAGGGGAATCTCTTCTGCAGTGCCTGAAACTCCTACTCCCCCTCCTTCTTCACTGACCTTGGTGTCTGCAAAGTTGGTTCTCTTACATATTCTCACTTTTCTCTCTGCTGCTGTTTTAGCAGTGGGGTTTTTTTTCTTCCATTTTTAAATATGTAATCACAGAGGCGCTACCAGTGTTGCTAGTGGGCTCAGCCTTGGCCAGGAGCTGGTCTGGAGCTGGCTGGCATCGGCTGTATTTGATATAAGGGAGGCTTCTAGCAGCTTCTCACAGACGCCACCCCTGTAGCCCCCTCCTCTGCCAAATCTGTGCCACACAAAGCGAATACACTAACACACGCTGCAAAAGAGACCAGAGTGGATAGTTGCAGCTTTTCAAACCTTGCATGTACTGACAGGTTGCTGAAAACTAGTACCAGAAAAAGTGTCTATATTTTAGAGACGAAATTGAAAAAAAACTACTCCCTGTTATGCTTTGACACTTTGCCTGTCTCAGCATTGATGGAGCAGCAGGCACCCTGCAGTGCCTGCAGGAATTGCCTGCAGGGAAAGCTGCTGGAATTCTGCTGGGGCTTGTTTTAGTCTTGCTTCCTCCTCTCCTTATCCCACCCAGAATGGGCGTAGTCTAGGGCTACAAAGATGATTAAGGGAGTGGAGCATCTCCCTTATGAGGAGCGGCTGAGGGAGCTGGGTCTCTTTAGTTTGCAGAAGAGGAGACTGAGGGGAGACCTCATTCATGTTTATAAATATTTAAAGGGTGAGTGTCACGAGGATGGAGCCAGGCTCTTCTCGGTGACAAACAATGATAGGACAAGGGGTAATGGGCACAAGCTGGAACACAGGAGGTTCCACTTAAATTTGAGAAGAAACTTCTTCTCAGTGAGGGTGACAGAGCAGTGGAACAGGCTGCCCAGAGAGGTTGTCTCCACAACCTGGAGACATTCAAAACCCGCCTGGACGCCTTCCTGTGCAACCTCATCTAGGTGTTCCTGCTGCGGCAGGGGGATTGGACTAGATGATCTTTTGAGGTCCCTTCCAATCCCTAACGTTCTGTGATTCTGTGATTCTGTTTTGTGTCAGAGAGAAAAAAAGAATTGTTTTGGGAGGTGCTGTTTGGACACCCCAAACTGCTGGCTGTGGGGACTGGGCTCTGTGTTCTGCTCCAGCAGTGAGACAAGTGATGCTGTGCTGGTCAGGACATTCATCTGTCCCAGCTCCCTTCCAGCATCGATGGCACAGGTCTGTCCACTTCAACTCTTGAGGTTATATGGTGCTTTGTGTTGCCAGAGGACAAAACCTAGGGATCGTATAGTAATTTAATATGCCATATAATAGCATCTCAGCTGAATAATCTGTTACTCCATCAAAAGAACAGGGTTAACTGTGCACATCATTGCCCCAGTTGCTTACTAATTGACTGAATCAATTTCCATTTGTCACATGGCATTTCTTCTTTCCAACTCATTGATTGTATCATGTGCAGCATTTTGATCTGTTTCTGTTTTAAAATGATGTATTTTACTTGGTGCTTTGTAGCTTCAGCAATATGTTTGTTTATAAGTAGCATAACTGATACTCTGACCTACACCCAGCTCCAAGAATAGAGCTTACAAAACCTTGTGCTTTGTTAACTCAGTGCTCTATGCTGCGTTCAAGTAGTCTGTGTTCAATATATTTCTGTTCTGTCACTCTCTGATATGGTATGTTAAAGAACAGCAATTATGCTGAAGCAAGCTATTGTGGGTGAGACCCAGCAATGAAATGTTCAGCCTGGCTGACTACAGAATCTACTGGATACATGTGCAAAATTTAGAATCCACATTTAAAATTAGGTGATTAGCTGATTATTTTTTTGGTTATGGATTAGCCAGTTTGGTTTGAGTTTCGTTTCATGCTCACATAAATCCAGCATGAATTTCATGATGACAGTCTTCTGCACGTGCTAGTAACAAGGCTGTGAGCGTTTCTTGTTAATGCCCATGTGATTTTAACATAGTCTTTGACTTCGGTTTCCACCATTTGCCTTTACAGACTACAACAATGTGAGGGAGGATGTAAACAGCAAAGGAGTGGGAAAGTAAGCAGAAGGAATATTGGAGGAGTGGACTGAAAGCTGTTATTATTAAAGCACAAGTAGGGAGAGATAATTACTTAGATGTATTGTGCCTAGTGGTAACACTCAAGCAAGAGGATTAAACCATACTCCCAAATAAAGTTGTCATATACTTATTCGGTGGATCAACTTTATCAATCCAAATTGTCAATATTAATATGCTGTGAAAGTTACATGTCTTTGAGGGTGACCAAATATAGAGGAGGGTAAGAAAAGAAGATATCAGCACATTTACAGTAAATGCACATTCAACCCTTTCCCTTTGTGGATTTAGGAAAAAGATTTGCTATTGGATTCTAGGTGAGTTACCAGATTTTTTAATTTTGGAAGTGACCACAAGTCAACTTTGTATTTTGAATGCACATGAGAATGTCCCAGTTTTTAGAGGTGCTATAAACAGTCAGGTTTCTCCCATGTATTATGAGTATAAAAAGGTATCTAATTCTGTATCTCGGTTTGGGCCGATACTCCAGGTGCAAAACAATTTGATCCTAGTTCTCCAACTTACACAGATGAAAATATATGAGTAACTAGGCCTACTGAAATTATTGGGATACAGAAGGTTTAAAATAATTGAGGTCAGAACTGGAGAAACCTACTGTTGCTAGCTAAATTAAAATCTACACAAGTGGAGTGATGAAGTTTTGTTAAAAATAACCCAACTACATTCAGTTGATGACTCCATCAACTTTGAAGAAAACAAATTATTTTCTTTGGTTCACTGAATTTTCTCTCTTGTAACTTGACTCAGCAGTTGAGTTAACCTAGAGGAACCTTAGGGTTTTTTTACTTTTTATTCTCAGTGCTAAAAGAAATAAGGTCTCTTTCTTAGGAAGTTTGCAGACAGGTTTTTCTGGCATCTGTAAAAAAGTCGTCAGGAATACTGACATTTAATAGCAGCAGCAGTAGTAGTAATATTAATTCTAGCAGATCGCAGCATTTTAAAAAGTATTTTAAAATATTTATAGACAAATTTTTTTTGATGGAATGACACTTGATATTAGGGACTTGGAGCCCAGTATGATTTTTTTAATGTAGCACATCAAAAGAGGCAAGAAATCAAGATTTCTCTTGTAAACGGTAGCATAGCTTTAGCTATCATTATACAGCATTAAAATACTACTTCCAAAATAGCCAGCCCTTTCTGTTTCTACCATGAAATCTCAAAAAGCTTCATAAGTATTTTTATTTTCACATTCATATTAACACCTCTGTGATTCCTACTGTTGTTTCACCAATATCTTTACATAGATTATTTTTAGTGGACCTTAGAGATACACAGAAAAATGTAGGAAGAGAAACCATTTTCTGTACAATTGGTCTCTGAAGACAGAGAATATCTTTGATCTGGAAAGCAGATAAATGTTTCTCAGAAGGAAATTTTGTTTTAAAATTTCTGAGTGGGTAATTCAAAGAATTGGAAAGAAGCGTTAAAAAATAACTACTGCAGATATTTGTTAGCAACACAGTAAGGTAAAAGGATGGTTATTTGCCTTACCGCGTTGATATGCCAAAAAATCCCAGAAACTTGTGAATTGGAAAGTTACCTGTCTTGGCCTCTTTATAGCAGAAGGGGGCAATGTTGGCCTTCGAAAGAGAATTTTTCTCTTGCCTGTCAGTCTGACTAAATGACCTCCCCAAAGCTAGGAGCTACAGGGAGTTCACAGAGAGCAAAGAGTTGCTGTTTCCTGGAGTTTCTTCACAGGAGGAGTGCCTTTTCATCAGTTCATCTGACTGAAGTTGTGAGGCTATCAGATGGTACAGAGTGAATTTTTGATCCTGATACCAACCCAGAGAAATTTCTTATTTTCTATACAAGTGTCATAGCTTTTCTAAACTTCATAATCATATTAGAAATATTAAATGGCCTAGGAAGAGATTTTTGAGCTTTATAGCAACTATTGGGTCACACTTTTTATGCGCTGTAGTTTATACTTTCCATTTCAGTCCAGGATTCAATGCAATACAAACCTTTCCTCCCTGCATTGCTAGCAT
>NW_010204017.1:17564-41091 GCF_000695765.1 Mesitornis unicolor
AAGAAACTAACAAACAAACAAAATTTTCACTTTTTTTTTTTTGCTTTTTTTTCCTCCCTCCCCTTCTGCCCCTACCCTGCCATGTTTATGCATAGTAGACACCTGGACCAACTCACTACAGTCATTTAACATAAACCTCCTGTATTTGTCTGTATTCAAATACCTCCACACCTGCACTCAAGAAACAAGTTGTTTCCATGATTTGGATGGACTCAGATCAACATAATGCTACCAAGCTGGGGAATAGCTGAGGAAATAAAAATGTAAAAATAAATAAAACATAATAATAGGTAAACAAAAAATAAAGAACAACACTAAACAGCAGAAAAAAATAGTGTTTATTATAATTATTTTACACTACAAAAATTACAAGAAAGAGGCAAGGCTAGCCAAAATCCACTGAAATTAATAGACAAAAATATTTTTCCCTTTTCTTATTACTTAATGTGTGTTAAACTAAGCATGCTGTGCTGAAGAGGTGCACATCATTAAAACAAAGCTTGGTTGGTGAGTAGAAATAAATTTTATGACGTTATAATTTTAAAAGTGGAAGTATAGCCTTCTACTTCAGGTCTGACAATATTCTGAATAATGTGTAAGTGATGATGACTACCATAGATTAACAGTGAATGGAATTATTTTCTGCATTAGAAGTGTGATATCTTTCATGTGTAATGAAAAAGATATATTCAGTTGTTTGATTTCTGAATTAATTCATATATACTTTCTGAAGAGAGAGAGATGGATAGGCATTGTTGTATCATTGGTAACCCTGAATACTGTTTTAAAATAAAGTTATTTGTTTTTCTTCAAGTTGAATTGATTGAGGAAGTCCCATTTATTAAATGATTTGAAAACCTCAATAGTTCCTCAGCCAGTTTTACAGCTGCCTGCTCCATGCCAGTGACTCACACAGAGCAAAGAAAAGGAAGAGGAGAGCGAAGTAGCCATGTCTTACACTAGCACTTGGCACTAGTCCGACAGAAAAGCTGCTAGGAAATGGTTCTCCTGAAAGAGGAGATACAAAAATTCAGTGATGGTGCATGAGCATAAGGGATCCAAAGGGAAATAATTCCAAGAGAAACCCTCAGGGATGTGTAGAAAGGGTGAAGGAGGTTGCCACATCACCTGTGGAGGAAATGAAGTCCAGGAAGAGGGAGCACAGAGGGCTCAGCATTGGGAAGAGCTGGTAGGGAAGGAAGATGAAAGAAAGGAATAAGCAGAATCAAGGGAAATGGAAAACAAAGCTTATTTGATTGATTTTTGTTGTTGTTAAGCTGCCATGTTGGCAGTGGAATCTGGATGTTGTCTCAACGTGGTATGCTGTTGAGAGCCTCCTGCAAGCATAATATTCCAAGGACAGGGAATGAGCCATCTGTGATTTTTGTCATTTACTGTGAGAAAAAATCCTGAACATTACACTGATATGTTTTGAAGCTTCTGTTTTATGATATTAGTATAAAAAGTAACACAATATACTGAGGTGAAGACAAATCATCATGAAGCACGATGGTCCTCTTCCCTAGAAAAATATCACCTGCTTTTTTTGTTTTTCAGTCCTTGAGGTTTCTGCCTGCTCCTTTATCTTGACTAGAAGGGGCTGCCACCTCAGCTCTTTGGAAGTGCTGGGAGGATGATTCCCATGGTGGGCAGCTCTCATTCCTTTGAGCCTGTCACAGCTCTGCAGTGAGCAGCATGCTGCTGTGGGAGGTGCCGTGTGTCAGGAGATATATTAAAACCAAGGTCTCACAACATCTGATGCACAATTCCATGACTTTTTTCATGGCCCTGGGTGCTAACTCTGTAAACTGGCCAAATACAGATTTGAGTAATTATGCTCTGCGTTCTGCAGAACACATTCCAGGTAGTTGGAATTGGGAAATATTTTTCTCTTTTGTTTTATTAAATTGTGGTTTTTAAAACAGCCTTGTAAGAAATGATTGTAAAAAAAAAATCTGTTCTAGCTCACTTCCATTCACATTTCAGTGTTAGGTAAATGACCAATCTCAGCTCTCTTTATACGATTATTGAAATGCTTTTGATGAAATGGTGTTTATTTTTAGTTTTCCTTATGCTCATCAAATGTGTCATATCAGAAATTCCTAAATTATTATTTATGGGTGATACCAAATTGGTCAAGATCAAAACTAGAAAATGCAATTAACAGTTAAAGTGCATTCAGATGTACAATGCGCAAGAAAACTGGGAACAAATCAATATATATTATAAAATTACTGCACCACAACACATAAGGGAATACAGTGTAAATTTTGCTTAAGCAGAGACTCCAGAACTCGACATCTTTTTATTATTTTCAACAGCATTGTCAAGGTGTCTTGCACTTTTCCTACAGAAATTATGACTTTCCCTCTTGGAGCTAAAACAATTCTATTTTAACATAACTGCTATGATGTCTCAGGGTATGCCTGAAATAAGTTATAGCAATTTCTGGAAACAAAATATCACATACACCATAAGCCTCTCAGGGTTTTCTAGTTCGAAAACAATTCGCAAATCGCATCCACATGTTCTTTGAATGGAGATAGCGTTTTAAAAAGGTGCGTGTAATAGAGTAAGGTTAAGTCTCCAGTGTCTTTTCATAGCATATTTAAGGCTGAGGACAAGGTTTATAAAAAACCTAATTTGCAGACTATCTGTACTGCTTATCTGTTGCGGTATCTCTGAGCAACCTGGCTAGTTCGCTTAGGGGAAAAGCCAACAGCACATCTGCGCTTCGCTGGGGTCTGGATTCCTTGCAGTCTGGATGGGCTCTGCCTTTCCATGCCTGGTGAGGTGTTTTCTTGTGTGGCTTTGTGCTGGTGCCTGACAGCGCTAGAAGACCAACATCAGGTACACAGGCGATGATCCAGTGCTGTTTCTTGAAGGCCCATAGTGTTGTCTCTAGGAAGGAAAAGTAGATACCCTGTGAGCAGATGGAACCAGGCTGGCTACAGGGCAGATAAGAACTTGGGAGCAGAGTTTTGTGAATGCTGCTTTCTCAGTCCCTCCTGGAGGCTACCAGAGGCAGTACAGTGTAGATGCAGGCTGGGAAGTTATAACGCAGCTTTCACAAGAAGTAGGATTTTTGCCCCCGTTGTGAATATTTTTCTCACTGTGCCATGGAAGCCTCTTGGGAAGTAATGCATTGAATCCTGTTTTCTATTTCCACTTGTCGTTCTCTTAACGGTTGAGAAATGTACAGCATTTGCTTGTTGATGCAGTGGTGGTTTGACTTTCAAATAAACAAGCAGTTACAGTGAGCTCAGAAGGCATTGTCTAGCCCAGATTTTTACATATTACAGCTTCTGGGAATTCAGTCACAGTTGTTTTTCTAATCTTCCCAAAAATATGACTAGACCACTTCCTCAGTCCCTTAAAGTTGAACTTTTAGAAGCTTGGTGAGCCTCAGAAAGTCTAATAAAAATTCACTTTACGTTGCCCTTTAAAAATGTAAATTTAGCTATTGTGTGGTCTACACCTGTGTATATCTGCTAATGAACTCCTGAACTACTTTTTGGCACTATGTACGCACTCTCTTCTAAAAGGGTTGGCCTCCTCAACTGAAAGTAATTAGTGAAATAGTAAAGCTGAAATTTTATATTAAAAAAATATTATTTTTGCTTAAAACATGCATGGGACAAAATAGCATCATGGCCTTAATGCTTAACAAAGAACAAAAAGATAATTAATTAACAAGAATTTTAAGAAATGAGTTTAAATGTGAAGTCTAAATAATTGGTATGATTTTTCAGAAACACAGGACAGTAATAAAAAAAATATTTTCTGCATTTAGGCCATTAATTTGCATATTTAAATACAGGAATTCCCTCTAGTGGGAAGATTTCAAATTGATCTTCAGGTCTGCTTTGCCTGCCTGTCAGGGACTGCTCTTTTACCATGTGCCAGTGTACAAAGGGCAGAGATTTGTGGCTTCAGTTGGTGGTCGACGCAGTCTCCCCAGTCAGCAGTGCATAAAACCACTCGTATAACTAACTCCTGGTAGCTGTCACGTTGTGGCAAAGAGAAATAGGGATAGAGCTGACAGGTGCTATAATAGAGAAGTATGTACCCTGGCAGGTATCTGAGATGGCTTATTTAGGTGGGTGAGTGTGTATTGGGTTTACAGTTGAGTTAGCCAAGGCATGTTTTGGAACACAGCAGCCTCAGTTTTGGAGACAGCAGTCCTCCCTGATGAGTGGAGGAGGATGGGCTGGTCTCCTCACTGCAAGGTCCAAACAGCAGCTTGAGGCATAGTGTTCCCCATGAGCTGCAGGATGGACTCACACAGAGCAGGATGGAGTCACACAGAGCAGGATGGGTGATGCCTGGCATCTCTGCTCTCGTTTGAAACTGGAGAGGATTTAACTGAGGTATCTTACACTTATGAACTTGTCTTCAAGATCTTGTAAGCCTTGTATTTTTCTCACTCTACAACTTCACCTGTGTAACACTCTCTGAGATAGTGAGTTTTTGTGAAAAGCAAAGGTCTTCCATTTGAGGAACATTAATATGTCCTTATATCTTTCTTGATCTCTGCCAATACATTATGCTGTACTCAGGAGAAGGTACATTACTGCCCAAAGCTTTCCTTGCTTTCCCAGCCTGTTGAAAACAACATTTGCCAAGCAAGATTTTGTGGGCAACGGTATCACAGGCATGGGTTAATGGACTAAGAAATAAGCTTTATGTTATTTCTTTTTAGCTCATTGTACATGCACAGCACAGGTGGCCTGCAGATGTGTGGTAAATCTGATGCTCCAGCGACATGCTAGACTTAGTGTTCATGCTCAGGTGGCGTGAGTACAGTAAGTTCAGTGCTTCTGAGAGAGAGTGTGCGGTTATATTGTAACTCTGAGGTTTCCTGAACAAATTGCATTTATGAAGTCTGTGCAATATAACCCCAGGCATGCCAGAATGTACAGTAACAGGTAGGAGTTACTGTGCTTACCTACTGATCCAATTAGGCTACGACATGTAAGGCAGTCCTTGACAAATGCAGAAAACATTAAGAACCTCTTAGATAAAATTTACAAGGTTTCAGCCAAGAAAATAATCCAAGAAAAATCCCTGCAGAAACTACACTGGGAATCAGCATGGATCTCTCAGTACATTTGGTTTCATGCTCAAAATATTTTGCAATTAGCAAAATCTAAGTTATCGTACACTGATTAAAAGAAATCCAACCTAGATATTTGTTTTGGAATAAGAAAAGAAAAAGAACATGAACTTCCTTGTCACGTCACATGTTGTGCTTTTGGAAGGAGCTCTGTTATAACTGTCATAGGTGTAGGATGTGAGAGGGAGTAGAACACAAGTCTCTGTAGAAAATGGTTGAAATGTTAGATTCACGCGTATGTATACATTAATGAGAATGTAGAATAACTTTGAAAATTGCAATATGAAACAGGAGGAGGGGATATGCAGAAGATCTTATTTTTGTTTCTGATGGATTTATACCTCTAGTGTTGCTTGCCTTTCTGGGAACTCTGACTCTCTGCAAAGCCAACACAGTTTGCAGAGACTTGGTTTTAAACAAAGCTCCTTCTCAGCAGCTGAGGGAAGGAAGAAGGTCCTTTCCTTCAAATTCCATTTTAGGATGTATTTCTTCCATCAGCACTCTTTATCTGTTTCTGCACTTCCTTCCTCTGCTGCAGCTGTCTTGAAATAAGCTTTGAATTAACTCACAATTTAAAAAGTACCAAAGGAGGCCCTTTGTTTACTACCAAGGCACGTGTGACTCTATATGCTGATGAACTTTGATGTGGAGACTCAAAAGGGTGTCCCCCAAGCAGAGTTTGAACTTGGCTCCCTCCTTCTTTGCCACTGACTGATATGTCACATCTAAAATGTACAGATTGTGATTATTTATTTGGCATTTACATTGCAGTTGTACCAAGGGTCACTGACCAGATCAAAGCTCTCTAGTGTAGAACGAAAGATTGTTATGTCCTCCAAAAGCCTGCACTAAGATAATCCCAAGTTGTTCCTGAGGAAGCATGGTAACCCTTTAGTTTAGCAAGTTGACTTAGTTGGATTCTTGGAGCATGCATGTGCATTGTGCATGCTTAATGGATAACTTAATGCAGCTCTGTTGTGTGGACGTTTCTTTTCCACCCTCTTGTTTTGTAGCACTGTGTTGAAATAGTTTTGAATGCATCATGGTCACTGCTCTTCTTTCCAGCCTTTTTGAGCTTATTATCCTTAAACCTATTGCTGCCACCAGAGCAGCGGGACTTGGCAGCGCTGAAGTGCACAGGGCCAACTGCAAATTGCCAGCATGATACAGAAGGATGACAAACTGGCTCGGCAAACGTGAGTGCTCTGCCTGCATGTCAAAAGCCAATATCCACTAGACACAAAACCATTAAGTTGGTTAGGAAATACTGTCAAACTACATAGTTTCTGGGTTTGCTTGAACCCTGATTGCTTTAACACTGCCCATGGAATCTTTCGCAGTCTACTGAGGTTGTCTCAAAGTAGTTGAAGAGAAAGTTTTAACCACATTGCTTTAATTTCTTTGACTTTGACTTTTTAGGCTAACATTTGCAAATGTGCTTTTGGAATCTTCACGCATACACTTGGGAGATCACGTTTCCTAGGAAAATCTTTAGGGTCAAATGAATTTTCCATATGGGGATTCTAGCCCCTATAACTATCCCAAGAAATAAGAACTATCAAGCTGAAGAGACTGTGTACATTTAAAATAATATTTTTCTCACTTAAGTAGTGAACAAGTGCTACTTCCTGACAGTGCCTTGCATGTTGAACATATTATGCTGTGTTTGTCCTGAATTCTGTAATATTAAATCAGCTGAGCAGTTTCTGGTACAGAAAGGTTTGGTTTCAAGCTTTCTTAAAGTTAGTGGTAAAGTTTGCTATAAAAGTCATGATAAAGTCTTAGCTCTAGTGACAAAGACAGTGTGTCTGGAAATGCAGCAAGAAATAACAATTTGTGAGATTTGTGGAAATGAGCATTCAGTCACTTGTTCACAGCTTTCTCTTACAGCCCGGCATAGAAGTGGCGCAATGTACTTCCAAGTTCAATATTATCTGATTGGGTAAAATGACAATAATATGTGCTCTTTTCCAGCCATAAAAGTGGATATGTTGATAGAGGAAACAGACTCTGTACAAGGAAGTATTTTTGTTACGGTTTAGCTTGAGTGTGGTGTCCTAAGGATGGTGAGACAGACAGAATGACAGGTGGAAAGTCCTCCCGTTTCTGTTCTTGGATCAATCTGTGTATCGAATGCTATGTATCATACATACATAGGTCAAGCTACTTATCAAATATACATTTCTACGCTCTAGATGACACCTGATCTACGTGCCTAGACTCTTTGCAGACAAGAGAAAGGAATAATAGTTTTGAGGGTGGCAATCATCTTACACAAACACTTAAACTGACCAGATAGGTCTTGTTCTAAAATTTCATATTTCTCTCTGTTGATGATGAAACTAGACAACTAGCAGAGAAAGAAACATTTAAACTTCAGAGGTTTAAGGTTAGGTGCAATGAAATCTCATTCTAGGAATCGTAATGGGATTATAGGAATTAATATGCTAATGTTGACTTTTCCTGGCAAACATGTAAACATTATCAGGGCAGGGACAGAAAAGCTGTAATTTAGAAGTTTTGGTGATGACCATATCAGAAATTGGTTTTTACTTTTCCTCATTTCTCCTACCAGAAGATGTCTATAAAAGTAATTATTTTGATGAAAAGAACCTACTAGTCTTTATTTTAAATATTTTCATGGTTGGTTTATTTTCCACTTTCTCTTGGACAAAATTGTTCTTTATCGTAATACCTTCTCTCTTGTATTTAATATCCTTCTCACCATCTTGGTCTTTTTGTGTTTACTGTCAGCCTTCATTTTTCTGGACTAAGCAAATCAGACTCTTTCTGTAGTTGTTCTTGTGTACTGCAATCCCTAATTTCCCTCATGAGCCTTTCTGTATTCGAACAGTTATCCCAAGCTTGGATACTGAGTGGATCCAGTGGATATTCCTTTACTATGGTTTTTTTTCAGGCAATGAGATATTATTTCATAGCACAAATCATTGTCATTATTTACTAGATTTTGTTGGTTTTCTGTAACTTAATTTCTCAGACATGTATTTTTCTATTGTTTTGCAGCCTTGCCCTATGTTTGCACTGAATCTTAACTTTCTGATGAGTGAATTTAACTACCTATTTTATATGTGTGGGCCAGAATGATTACTGCAAATGTGAAAGAGCCAGCTCAGGAAGGTAATGTCTTCCCATTTTAATAGTTTTTGATTTCAGCACAGTTCATTACTCTCTTCCCTTTAATTAGTTTCAAATGCATCCCAAGTGCTATTAACTTTTACCTTTTCTATTGTTTCTTAGCTGTTCATGTAGAACCAAATTTTCTCTGCCTTGTCAAGTACAGTTATCCCACTAGTTTTACAGTTATAGATCACTTTATTTTCCTTTTCTCCCGTTTTTATTGCATTTCTCTTCTGCATACTTATTATGTCCTACTGGCAGGCCTGCAGCTGAAATAATACAATCATTCCCTTTTTTCTCAGTAGAGGCAGTACATTTACTTGAATATTTTAATTCCTTCTTGAGACCTTCACGGTTCTTAGGAGGATGATAGCTTGCAGCATCATCATAAGATAACTGACCTGCAAAAATGGAAAATTAAGGGAGAGAAGGAAAAGATTACTTGTGAAGCTGACTGTTGTACAAGGTTAATGAAACAGGTCCGTAAGAAGCCCATTTGTATGAAATGAAACTTTTGTTAGTGTGTTGTATTACAATTTCTTTCAATTATTTGTCAGAAAGCTCTCTGAAACATGTTCATGGCATGAATGTATGGGGAGATATTTTTTTTTTTATAATGGGTATGTTTGGATTTACCGTCTAATCAAAGCTCTTGTTCATCTATTTTGGAGGCTGTGCCACTATCTAATATGTAAAAATTTCCTTTTTACTATTGGTGAAAGCAACTGCTGAGGTGTAAAATGGTGTGAGACTGTTAAATGCAGCTTTACAACATGGTGTCACATTTATGAACAAGCCAAATTATTCTCCACAGAATGTTACTGCAGAACAATTCTATCTATACAGTATAAAAATATGTATCACTACAGCCTGGCTTTTGCTTCCAATTCTCAATAATGAAATCGCATCAAATGGCAGAAAGAGGTAGACCTTTTACTTTCCACCTTCAGTCACTTTCTCCAATGAGCTGGATGAGTACTCTGTAACTGAACTCTTTTGGCTGCTTTTACTACTGAACTAAAGCCACATCTATGAATTAATCCAGTTTTTGCCTCTTTTAAAATGGATAAAATCCCAGTGAAAGTCCCTCTGCATAAAATTATTGCGTAAATAGCAGATTTAGAGGCAATATAAATACAATTATTTGGATGATTACATCTCTTTTTGGTAAAGGAAAAGAAAATATTTTAAAGTGAATCACTAGCTGCCCTTTAGTTTTCTGTGTAGAGAGCATTGTTAATGACACTTGGAAAGACAGCAGAGTTGGATAAAGATCATAGCAATAAATCATAAAAGCTCTTTGAGTAGATTTGTCATTCATCAGTTAAAAGCAATTAGAAAAAGACAAAAGTACCCGCCAGTAATAAAGCTTGACCTAATCATTACTGTGGTAGTCTTTGATTAACCTAACCCATGCAGTAAGACCATTCATGAAAATCACACATGTACTTAAAATATAATGGAATAGTGTAGATTGGAATGGAATAAATTTTCAAATTGCTTTCAAGGACTGGGGCCCTCACAATTAAAGCTATTTGGAAGATCTACTGAACCGAAGGATATGGTGCATGTAACTACTCCATTAACTTGTGAGCGTACGGAGATACAGATCAATGAAGTAGTTCTACCTAAATCACTTTCATACTTTATGTAATTTAGATGTAATTTGCTTGTAGTGCCATAACTTATTCATTCTGCTCTGTATCACCTATGATCTGATAACTCTTTTTTTTTTCAGTAATGGAGGGCAACTAACTATGAAAACTGATGTAAAATCAAGTTCACTGTAACTTCACAGTCAGGATGCAATTGGTTGTTTACTGACTCGTTCTGTAGTCAACATTGGAGCCTTGCTGAGCTGCTGTGATGAATTTTAACAAAGTTAACACTGTTTTTGCTGCTATTATTTCATACTGAGTATTAGATTATTGTTTGAATAGTCAATTCACTGAGATTTAAAAAATAATATATGCATTTTTTTAGGAAGGACACTTGGTTTCAAGCTGGCATTGGAAGTTATTTAGAAGTCCATTAGCCATAGCCATAAGGGCTTAATTTAAAATTTCCAATAAGTATGTACCTGATAAAAATACAAATATAGCCCCTTTCCCCCCAATCTAATTAAAATATAAGTTAAACAAATTATGTTATGCTGCTGAAAGTGTTAGCTGCAGAGTACTGCTCAACCACTGATACACTCCTTAGCACAGTGTTTTCAAAATCTTACAGAAAAAGATGTTTCATAATAATTTAAGTCTCTGTTTGGGACAAATTTAGAAGTTCAGGGGATAATATGCCAGCATTGCCTTTGGGAGGCTATTTCACATCTTTTGACAGCTTCTTGTCAGGAGCATTGCTCCCAGTTTTCCTCCATCCTTATTTCTAATTTTTCTTACATCTCTCAGAATTAATGATTCTACTCAAAGGCAGGCATTCTTCTTTTTTTATCTTAGTAATTTATTCTTAAATATCTTAATTCCACTTATTTTCTTTTTCTTGTTCCTTTTTTACTTAAACTAGATGATTTTTTTCCTGCATGATTTTGTTTTTGTGTGTTTAACAATTCTATCCTGCCACCACCTTTTGTAGACTTTTAATTTTTCTTTGTTCATTGAATACCTTTATTTCAGGTAAGATTACTTTTCCATTATAATGTTACCTACATATCTACCTACCTACCTACCTACCTACTTGTTTCCATGTTAAAATTTTTCTTTGTTCGTTCCATCTCCACCCCTGAAAAATTGATATAGACCCTACATCTCTTATGCACTTTAAGGATATAAAGACCAGAAAGTTCTAGCTAGATCTCAATGGTAACTACTTAAAACACACATGAGAAGACAGAAAGACCTCTGGTTCTGTTTAAAATGAGGCAGAGATGATGTGGATCTCAGACAGGAACAGTCTCCAACCAGAGGGTCACCAAAATGAAAGCCTGGTTATTGGCCAAATTAAACACAAAGGAGGGTTTCATAAGGCTTGAACAGCATGAACAACTTTTAGTAGGAAATAACAAAGGAAATTTAAGGTGTTTTTCCATCAATTTGAACTTGAACAGGATTAAGTCCTTAAATTATTGTGTCTCATTTCAGGTCCTTCCTTTGGAGCGTGCTCTTTTGTGTGTTGGGAACTACTTAAGTGGTTCTGTACTGGACTTGAAGGTTCATACATTCTTTCCGTCTTTGGCCCCATCTTGTCCTGTCCTAGGTGAAATCACTCATGTTTTGTACAGAAACAGCAGGTTTTGCTCCTTCTTCAGAACAGAGGGGATATTTCACAAAATAGTTGATCCACACAGGGCAAAAATGAATTTTCTTTATAATGTCCTTTTAAGTTTGACTTATCCCTGCAGCAATGAGAGGGTTCATTTTACATGCATATTGGCTTTGAGAAACTATGTAATTTGGATCCCATTCATTCTCAATATTTTTTTTAACTGATTGTAGAGATTTAGGTTTGGGATTTAGAGTGAACTGAGCCTCAATTGGATGATATAACTTTAATAAAGGGAAATACAGCCAAGCTACATGAGAACATCATTAACACATCCATTATGTTCCTGAGACTTGAAAAAGAACACCCAGGAGACTTCACAAAGTTAGGAACATAGCTAACTTATGTAAAAGTTCCTTGCCTGTACAACTATGCTTAACTGTAGTATTGAGATCTGGACTGTGTGAAAAGAGTGGGTTTTATCCTTGTAAGTCTAAAAATAACAGTAAGTGTGAGTGAAAAGTTTGATTTCTTTAAAACTTCTTTCTTCAGTCATCAATAAACCTGGCTAATTCCCTTTCCTCCCTCTTCCAGGCTTTGAGCAATGAAAAAAGTTCTTATCTCTTGGGCTAATGAGATTTACATGGAGTAAAGGAACTGTTTTATAGTGGTGAAATCCATTTTACCCCCAAAATTTCAAAATGCTTGAAATGTTTAGCTTAAAGCCTATTTAGGGGTATAAATCCTGTTATTTTATCTAGATAAAGTTCTTAGCATATGGGCATGGGCTCTACACTGAAGATAAGCAAACAAAATACCAATGGTTAACAAGGTTGGTTTGTTTTTTTAACAAGTGAGAATAAAGATAGCTATAGAGTGTGAGCAATAAATAATGGCTATATCAGTAACAATGTTTTCCTATAACTGCCAGTGGAGATCTTGCAGTAGAAATTACACATGAGATAAACCCAAGCACTGTGTGGTCAATTTAATGTCAAATATTTTTCCAAAAGTTAGTGCTGGATGACCCTATCTATGTCTGCATAACTTAGGGTTACAGGAATTAGGGCTACAGGAATATAGGATAAGGGAACGTTGTTTAATGAAGATAATCCAAACATTTTACAAAAGGTTGGAAGGGAAAGACTTAAAAGACCTGAAATTTTTATTAGATATTAAAACCGATTTAAGGAACAGTCTTTCAATAGGAAATTTATTGAAGAATGCTAAACTCAGGTTTCATTGTACTGTTTTGCATCTCTCATCTAAGAATATGTAGTCTGAAGAAACAAGTATTTAACAGGAAAATGCCAACATTCCATAAAAAAGATTTTAACCCCCCTACATTGAATCATTTCATTGATTAGAAATCACTTCAACTTAACAATACTTTCAAGAGTCTGAGAGACTGAAGATGACAGCTTCTTGATTCAATATTGTAACTTTGCTTATCTCTTGTTTCATTGCTGTTTTATAGTTTTAGAAATAGTATGGACAGCTTGAGCTAAATACTGAGAGAAAAAGGGATCCAAAAGCACTAGAGTTACATGAGTGTTCAGAGAAATGCACACATTTTTCTTTCCATCACTTAATCCAGGAGGACTGCAATATGAGATGATCTCAATTTTCTTTGATTCAATGTTGATAGGTCATCTTGCTACTATACATGCATCATCAGCTAAGTATGAATCTTCAGTTCATGATTAAAAGAGACTGTTTAAAGAACACTTTTCAGTAAAGGATCTGAAAGTTTCAGTGGTTTGTTCTCTGAATCAGTCAGCAACACCATACTGTTTTGAAAACAGCAACATTTTAACATCAACTGAAGCCTTGTGTAATAAATATATGAAACAATCTTTCTGCTCTGTTCTGTTATGGCAAATCCAGCCCTAGGACACGTCCATTTTTGGTTACTGCTCTTCAGAATAGATATGACCTTGCTGGAGAGGGAAAATCAACAGGAAAGATCAACGGTCCTGAAACAGTCTTAAATGTATCTAAAATAGAGAGACATGGATTTGATGGTGGACCACTCAGTGGATAAGGAATTAGCTGGATGGTTGCACTCAAAAAGTTGTGGTCAATGTATTGCTGTCTGGATGAAGACCAGTGATGAGTGGTGTCCTTCAGGGCTCTGTTCTGGGACCAGTATTATTTAACATCTTCGTCAGAGACATGGACAGTGGGATTGAACCACAGAATCACAGAATCACAGAACGTTAGGGATTGGAAGGGACCTCAAAAGATCATCTAGTCCAATCCCCTTGCCGCAGCAGGAAAACCTAGATGAGGCTGCACACGAAGGCGTCCAGGTGGGTTTTGAATGTCTCCAGAGAAGGAGACTCCACAACCTCTCTGGGCAGCCTGTTCCAGTGCTCTGTTACCCTCACTGAGAAGAAGTTTCTTCTCAAATTTAAGTGGAACCTCCTGTGTTCCAGTTTGTGTCCGTTACCCCTTGTCTTATCATTGTTTATCACCGAGAAGAGCCTGGCTCCATCCTCGTGACACTCACCCTTTAAATATTTATAAACATGAATGAGGTCTCCCCTCAGTCTCTTCTTCTGCAAACTAAAGAGACCCAGCTCCCTCAGCCTTTCCGCATAAGGGAGATGCTCCACTCCCTTAATCATCTTTGTAGCCCTACGCTGGACTCTCTCCAGCAGTTCCCTGTCCTTCTTGAACTGAGGGGCCCAGAACTGCACCCTCAGCAGGTTTTCAGGTGACATAAAGCTGAGAGGTGTGGTTGATACTCTAGAGGGAAAGGCGACCATCCAGAGGGACCTCTACAGGCCTGAGAAGTGGACCTGTGCAAACCTCGTGAAGTTCAACAAGGGCAAGTACAAGGTCTTGCACCTGGGTCAGGGCGGTCCCAAACATACAGGCTGGGTGATGAGTGGTTTGAGAGCAGCCCTGCACAGAAGGTCTTGAGGGTATTGGTGGCTGAAAAACTGAATATGAACTGGCAATGTGCGCTCACAGCCCGGAAAGCCAATTGCATCCAGGGCTGCATAAAAAGAAGCTCTATTTTCTATGATCCTTAAATTTTATTACTCTCTGGATCTTACGCTTTTGCAGAACAATATTTTAATACAGATTTTCAGTTGCCCTTTATTCAGCTTATTTTATAAAATACCTCTGCAATTCCATCAAGAATTTGCTTCCAGATGACTCCAGACATTCCTCTTTCCTACAGCTAAATCTTTTGGTTTCAGAATGCTTCTTTAAAAGTCTTTAAACTTGAATGGCTATAAAATAAATTATTGCCTCATCTTTCTTGCTGTGGATATTAATGTCTTCCCAGAAGATGTGGTGTAAGTTAAACATTCATGGATAAGCAGTTCCCTCAATAAATATTATATTGATTTAAATACTCTTATGGTGCAAAACTATTATGGAATATTTCTATATATCACTGCACTTCAATATATCAACAAGTTGAAGGAGGCTTCAGTCATTTTAGTAATATGGAGCATAAAAGTTCTTAGGAAATGCTCAGTAGTGAAGATGTTCTTGTTAAAACTTAGAAAACCAATTTAGAGTCTTTATAAAGTAGATAATTTTTAAAAAGGATGGCTTGAGAATAAATTATGGGGTACAAAATGGAAGATTTTTCCTAGAAAAAGTGAGTAATAGAAATCACTTATGACTTGGTGAATGTCTTAGAATTTTAGTGAATCTTAACATCCTAACATCTCGGCATTGTAATGTATGCTCTAATTAACAGACATTAGTTTTGCATATTTGCAATATTTTGCATAAATTGGTCTCATTCTAACGTAAAACAAGTATCTTGCTTCTTTTTCTTATGGAAAAAAATCCTTGTTTCCTGGCAACTGAAGTATCTTTCTTCTTTGACATCATGATTTGTTGCTTTTTTCTTCTTTTCAATAAATGGATTTTGTCACATTTATTTGTACTTATTAGTTATTTAGTAGTTTAACAAACTATGACTAAAGGCTTTTGTCAGATGTTCTGTCTGAAGCATGAAAACCAGTTACTTATGGTTTGTATATATCTGTATACCTAGTTCAAAGGCACAATACAAACCAAAACAGAGTAGAATGCTAAAATGAAATAAAGAAATCAATTTAGTTTAGTTTAGTAAAGTTTAGTCACAGAATAGGAATACAATCTTTTAAAGGAGTGAAAATGTTTCTATTGTTAGGTAGATGATCTTCTTTTCCATAACCAAGATCTCTAATGGACTTACTACACTGGAGATTTCCTAGTAGTTTTTTTTCAGTTAGAATTAATTTTTCTTGTAATTTGATATAAAATGCATACATATGTGAAAAAACAGCTGTCCAGCTGCTTGGTTTTTTTTACCCAGCAAACAACAAACCTATCTAAGCCATGAGCCACCAGCTTCTCTAGGAGAATGCTGTGGGAGACAGTGTCAAAGGCTTTACTAAAGTCCAGGTAGAAAACTTCCGTTTTATGATACGGGTCTTGTCCAGTGCTTTGGGAAGAACTTTGAAGGATGACTTCAATCTTTCCCTTCTGGACAAAGGACACTGAAAAAAATATGCTGTGTCCATAAAACGATGTATTACTCGTATATATTATGTTATAGATATTTTTAATAACATTTTTGTATTTTACTATTATGTAGTTTCACAGTCATTATTTAAATAAACATGCACCTTAATGATCTCTGAGAAATTTCAGGGGAAATTAGCCAGTTGCCTGGTGTCATGCTCTCCTTGCTGCTGTTAAACAACAGCATCTGCTGTGAGCTTTGTTTCTCATGGGTTCTTTCCGACCACCCTGGGGAAAAGAGTGGGACAAGTGAATTTGCCATCCTTTAGTGTTAAACTTTTTTTTTTCTGAGCTCATGAGAAAAGAATCCAATTATACACTTTCTGAGACCTTGATTTGTTACAGCCAGCAGGCAAAGATGATCAAAATTGTTTTGTGTTGCTCAGTGTTTGTTTACATTAAGCTTCTAATGAACAGAACAGTCAGCTATCAGAAAGTATATTATGTATTAGCTATACTAAACACACTGGGAAACCAAAAAAAAAAGATCTTTTTGTACTTCATGGCATAGTGTAGCACATTATTCTGCATTAAGTTAAAATCTGAAGAAATACCTCATAGCTATTTGCACTCATATTATAAATGTGAAATCAATCTCTCTGCTGTCTTTGGAGTGCAATGTAGTGGAAGAAACCACTGTGACTACCAAGAATCTTAATGTATGGCCAAATGTAAAACAGATTTGCAATTTGAACGTTTTCACCAACAGTGGCAGTGTCTCCTAAACAAAGCTGAATCGATGCCTGCCAGGCAACCTGGAGACAAATACTGCAGTGTTGATCATGCTCTGCCTGTTCTAGCAATAATATGAGAACTCACTTCCCAAATAGATCAGCTGTTACCACATTAACTGGTTAGCAGAAAAAGACAAAGATTGAGACAAATCCAATCTGTAGGAGCTATGTTATGTTTTTAACTGTCTCCAGGGTCACTCAAGAAGAATAATAAAGATAATTGCTTAGTTGATAACAGATGTGTTATAACAGCTTCTCATCTAGTTATTGGTCAATTTGGTTTATTTCCTTTTTCTGTGTTTTGAGATCTCATGACTTCAAAAGAAGTCGTGTTCATGTCTTTTTGACAACAATTCTTATATACATATACTAGACTTCAGCAGAGAGATTATAGAGGACCCTCGATTGTACCACAGGTACCTAACAACTGGCTTCAGCGTAAGTTTCTTGGCTAAAGATAGTAAGTTAAGTATCTTCCATACCATGGAATCAGCTGAAAAAATTGTTAGTTTTCCTAAACTTTCCAGAATACTATGTATGTGTTAAGGCTAACCAAAGAGAACCTCCCTAATGGCAAATCTGCCTATTTTTCTGCTGATAGTATATTTTTAGATATTTAAATATTAATGTCCTTTGGCAAGTGCATTAGGACTCAAGTGATAAATCTAAAACATATAGTTGCTTATCTCAAACATTAAAGTTAGTCAGCTAATCTCCTGAGTATTGGGGATTGACCATATATACATTATTCATCCAATATGGTTACATGTCATTAAGCCCAGACTCATTTTCATTTTACTTCTTCATGTGCTGTAGGCAGCAAGATGAGGTATATATTGACATTTGCAAAGTATATTGCAGATCAATATGATACACTTTAAGGTAATTGTCCATACAGAAAGTAGCCACAAACTTGTAAGAAAAAGCTACCTTTCATGAAGTAGGAGGCTAGTTTTAGCATTTTACCTACATATATACTCTGAATTCTGCCCTTTCTGTTGTAAAATAAGCTACTCTCATTTTCAAACTGTCTATGCTGAAAGAATGGATTAAACAAAGTCTCTTTATTTCTCAGATGTTCCCTTTGCTGTTCATGGTAACTCCTTTGGACTTTCTGAAAATGCTTTGCTTACAGACATCAGATTGTGCTGCTTTGGTACAACTGATCAGTTTGTCATTGCATCAGTTGACAGATCTATTTCATGCTCCATCAACTGCACCTGCTGGAGCAGAAGGAGATCAGGGTGTGCTTTGCATTAACTTTCTGATTCTAGTCTTTAATGTAACATTTAGCAGTAAGATTATTAGGTGCCTTCTGTAAGAACAGCAAATAAATACAGCTGCTATGTCTCTAATGTAATGTAAACCCCACAAGAATGTAGATCTCATCTTTGGGTGTGACTTCATTGAACTGGAGGTTGCAGTAGGTGATTATCAGGGTTATTGCCTCAGAAACTTCTACAACACTATTGAAGGGGACTACTACAAAACTAAGACCAGAATGACTGTTCCTGCTGCACTGATGCTGTGTCTCCCAGAGCCCTTATACTAAATGCAAAGTGGATGTCACATCACCTGTTTGACTCTTCCTTATTTTGGGGGCAGAGGACAGAAGAATCAGAAAGTACTACATGAACAAAAATTTCCAAGAATGCATCAGGTGTTTCAGGTTTTACTGTGCCATTGACCTGCCATGAAGAGAACTTGCCAGGCTGGAAAGTCTGGCACAGAATGGTTTATAAAGTTGCTTGGCTTCTATATATCTCTGTGAATTTGTGTTCTCGTTTTCTTTAGAAAATGACTGCACACTGAGTGTCTCAAAGCACATAAACATATTTTACCTGTGGCTGAAACAGGAAATCTAAGCTTATTTATATCCTTGCATGTTTGAACTATGACCAAGGGCTACAAAGTTATATTACTTCAGATTTAGGACATTTTTTAAAATGGTCTAGTACTTTAAAGATGATACAAAAAAAATTGGTATCATAAGTGATATGAAAATTCTCTCAGGCAATTCCTCCTCCATGGGATCTAGAGATCCCTTATGTGACTGTAATGATCATATGCAGCATGTTGCAATCTTAGCATTTTGTCTATAAAAGAAATACAGGACCTAGATCTGTTCTCAGGGAAGTTAGTAAATGATTGACTTGCTATTAACATCTAGAGGAGGAAGATTGTGTTCAAATTCTCACAACAGAAGATATATAAGATCTCCTTTATGTTTCTGCTAGGTCCTCAAGGCATAAATTTTTGGTATGTTAGACAAAGAATGCTTTTGCGTACAGGACTAGCAATGCCTAACAGCAAAATGTTCTGATTTATTTATTTATGATTTGTATTATAAGTTCTACTGGAAGCCTCTATAAAGAACTGGAGCCATGAGTGCATATTAACTGTCCCTGCTCCACAGAATTAAAAATTTCATGAGACAACACAGATTGTGGATGTGGAGAATCAGAGGAGTGAGAGACGAAGATGTTTTTTTCACTTTAACCTTCCAGTTGATTAATAATGGTGCAAATGGAACCCAAAAGTCCAGTCCTGCCACCTCAGAGCAGCAGAATGCCACCAAGCCCTGCCATTAGTCCCTCTCAGTGTCTTGATTCATTCAGTTCAGATGCCTGAACTCTACAGGCACCATATTTGTTTCTATACTAAGAGCCCTTCAGGAGAAAGGCTGTTTGTATTGATTATTTCTGCAGAACAAGTTCTGCCTCTCCCTACTGGGGAGTTCACCCATGCAGCAAAAGTTCTTCTCTTCGTTGCACATCTCATAAGAATCATCCAAGTGCCAAAGTGCAGGGGATAATGAAGGAACTGTTTTAGAAATAGTTTTAAAAAGCCTAAACAAACCATTTCATAATTTTCTTCCAGTTATAACTCATGCTATGTTACTGGAGAGCCACAGCTAAAAAATGTATGGTAATTACATTTATAGGAAAAACTCCACATTTTTTTACTTTTTATTTAGAGGAAAAGAGAGGAAAAAAAAGATAGCCTGGCTTTAACAGAAGGTTTTTAGAATGGAACCCTGAAGTTATACCCTATATAAAATTCAGGTATTTTGTCCAGTCTTCAAAGGAAAATGATGAACAGGTATGATTTAAAAGTTATAACAGGATGAGGTGGGACACTCATGAATGGATAAATGCATAGGGGACAGAATTAGATGACTGAACAACTAATGAGTTCCTCTGGTGATATGATATTGGGCTTATGCACTAGGCTATGGCCTTAAGGTCATAAGCTACAACCGCTTCTTCTAAACTTCTACAGTCCACTATGTCATAGTGTGCACAGGGCTCTTATCATGTGAATAATATTCTAGTTAAGTAAATAATTTTTTTAAAAGTCCCTGTACACCAATTTACATGACATATTGTAAAGGCTCCGAAAGAGCCTCTTTCTGAATCGTTACAGTCAATTGGACTCTTAACTGGTGCAGTAAGGAGTTGAGAATCAAAGAATTAAACTGCTCCCAATTAGGCTGTAAAAAGTATTTTATAAATGAGAAACACACCAGTGATTTGAAGCCAACTTAGAAACAGAGCACTACTGTTTCATAGGCAGGGCTTAGATGGGAGGGTAAAGGGCAATTTCAAGAATAGCAACTTTATATTTCATACGCTTCTATGTCCAAATAAGCCATTATGTTATTTAAAATCCACTATAATGATTGTATTTGAATGGGGTAAGAACATGACAACCCACTTTGTCTGCAAATGGTCAAATAAACCCCGCATGTGACTTCTTACTGAGAAACTACATCCAAACTTTGCCTTTCTCGAGGACACCCTCTTATTTCCAGTCTTACTCCAACTCCTAACAACTCTTTGAACTCTGAATGCATGTGGAATGTGCCCAAGTTACTTAAGCAAATGTTGTGTGTCCCTGAGTATTTGTTCTTAATAGTTGTTTCTCACCCATCAATAATCAAAAGCCAAAGCCCTGATGCTTTTTAACCAAAATTGGTCAGGCATGTGTTCAGATATTGAGGTTCAAAGGGTTTTGAAACAGGTAGAATGTCTGTGAGCTCAGAGATGTGGCCTGCTTAAGAAAGGTGATGCCGAGGTCCAGAAAAAGTCTCTAGAGATGCAGCTGACCCCCTGGCTCAGAGGTGATGACTGGGTCTGTGGCAGCAAACAAAGCATGAAAAGATACAGCTTCACTAAACTAAGACTATGTCCTGTGGTCTGCCCTTCACTTGGCGATGGGAGTGCATTTTCTGTGCTCCTTAATGTGTATTCCTGCTTAGTTTTAGTCTAAAATAAGCCATTTGATGTGCTCCAAGATGGCTCTGTAACATGATGTAAGTGTTTATCTTCTTTTGAAAACTTCTTTCCCCGTCATGCCACCTTGTCACTGATATTTTACTTTGATGGAACCAAGAAACTACTGAGCCAGAATTATGTTTTGTAATGGGGCTCCTGTTTACACAACACTACAGATAAATGGTCTTATTTGGAAAAATAAACAAAATGAGAGCTGCAGAAATGTTTACATCTCCATAAAAAGAAATTAAAAGAGATGCAAAGTTCTGCACTGCCTATTAAATATCATAGATATCTGAAAACTTTCTGTCTTCTACTACCTTTGACATTCTGTGTTATCACTTAAATATTCATAACCTCCTGATAGCAGCAGATAGGTGTATTACTATCCAATTGATGCTCTTGTCCAGGTTGAACCATTTCTTCTGTCCTTGCGACGGATTTAATTTCTCAGTGCCCAAGACCAAACTGAGGTCAAATATCTACTCAGAATGACTGCCTCTTGCTGAAGCCACTATGAAATGCCTTAACCGGACTCTTATTTCTGACTGCAGATGTTTTGCATCTTCTGTTTTGATTTCTTAAGTGCTTCAGGAGAATAAGAAGTTGCTGGCTTTGACAGTCTCAGCCCTACTCTATAGCCCCGATCCACATGAACTCCTGCAGGCAGTGTAGCTTCGTACAATGGCCAGTGCCACAGGTCTTGGGTGTTCTCAAACCAAGAGTCGGGAGGTCACAGAGGAAACAGACACCTAGTGGAAATAAAGAGCATATGGTGATGCTTCATTTGCCCTGACAGTGCTTTGGACAGTTTTATGACCCAGAGAATCACACTGAGAAGTAGTACAGTTAATGAGGTGGGCAATAAAGTGTGGCTACAGCAAAGGTGCACTAGAAATTATGAGCATTAGCGTGGTTCCTCTGCACTCTGAAATTTGGAAATTGCTGACCTTCATAACTGCGACAAAAATTAACACTAATTTTCAGTGTTACAGAGATGCATTCCCTGAGTATGTTATTTAATGCTTGATGTATTTTGATATCAGATCAAAGTACCAAGTACTTCTCAAATGTCTACAATTTAAAATGAAACAACCATTATCTGCTTTTGACATCTATTGCTTATTTTCCATTTATTAATGATAATAAATTCACGCTGCTAGAAAACACAGGTGACTATGGATGGACACTTAAAAAATATTTGCATTCTTAGATGGAAAAAATTCTGATTTGGCTATTGGCAGAGTTACCTGCTGGCATAATACAATTTAATGTTTATCCTTTTCAACACTTTTTAAATATAGTGGCTGTTTTGGATTTTTAAATTATTACAGATTTACATACACAACATTTTTAATCACATTTCTGTGTCTGATTTATTTTACTTTTGAAAACTGGGGCTGAGAAATATTGTTTCAAGCAGCAGTAGAAATGGCTATTATTTATTAAAATATTCAAATATTAGACAAACATACTTTTTTAACCACATTGAGTTTGGGAATACTGCTATGTAGAACAGAAAGTAAAAATATGAAACCTGAATTTTCTACAAAAGTTTGAAAAACACAACGGATTCCCAGATTTGGAGTAGCGGAAAATAGACTTTCCGAAAAGATTGATACTTTTCAGTTTTACAGTGAAGTAGATATTCTGATTTGGCTGTAATGATTTAAGTGATTTAGATCATAAAGACAAATGCTTTGATGCCACAGAGAGAGATGCATTAGTAATACCTCTTTATAACTCTATTGGTTCAGTAGCAGTCTCTGGACTATTGACATCTTGTTGGCAAGACTGGTGCTAATGCAATATATTGCAAAAAACCAAACCTTTTCCTGACTCTTCTGCATCAAAGGCAAGCTGAAAGAGGCACTTGCTCACAGTAAAGGAAATATAAGGACATGTAATGACCTTGATGTAATTTTTCAAGTCTTCTGTTGGAACCAGGCACTTTAGGGCCGTTTGCCTGGAGATGGTGTGCTTAAAACCAGCTCTGCGGCGCTGCAGGAAAGTCCACAGTGCAACTGCCTACCTTAGTAACAATATCTTGCTCCCTAGCACCAGGTTGAGGTGAATTAAGGAGACAGAAAAGACCATTCCACTGCCACTCTCTTAGCTCTTTCTCGTCTGTGACCATTAGAGGACGACAGCCTCATGTTAGTGCAGAGCCTTTTGCTATCATTGCACAAAAGCATTCAATTCTGAATGCTTACATTAAATACTTATAGAAGTCATTCTCTTGCAGAGAATGCAGAAATCAGTTCAGGGGTAGGTATGACAGTCACATGTAAACCGTTGTGGCTCTTTGGGGAATTACACATGAAATGTCCAACTAGTAATATAACCAGTCAAAATAAATATAAAAACTTTTCATCTGATAAAAATATCAAACTCTTATCTGCATACAGTTATTGTAACAAGAGATCACACTGAGTGTGAATCAATGTGTATTCTGCAGAAGAAGTATTAAACAAAATATGTTCTTATTCTTGTGTCTGTTGACCAGA
>NW_010204017.1:41122-60806 GCF_000695765.1 Mesitornis unicolor
CACTGGAAATCCTATTTATATGTTGGGGCAACTGTGATTCGCTGCCTGAAGTGATCACACGGTACAAACCTCAAGAGAAGAGACTAAACTGATGTTTTGCAACCATCCCAATCTCTGATATGGGGAATAGATGGCATGTGAATTGCCTCCTGCCCACAGATTTAGGGCAACTTGAGAGCTGCTCCAGGTTAAGTGAGAAGAATGGGCCTTGGCAGGCAACCTACCAGCCAAAAGTGTGAGATGGCATTGCTCTCTGACTGGCTTTTGGGGTTTTGTCTTCTCTTTGGGACCATGAACTTTGAAATGAAATTCAAACAAGCTTTTCTCTAACCCCAGCTGCAGGTAAACTGAGGAAAGAAATTTTAATTTCTTCCCCCAAAATGGGAAGAAGTCTTGGAGGACAAGTCTTTGTTTCAGTAAACTTTGAGATTAATCCTAAGTGACCTTTCAGTTTCTCCATCCAACTGCATAAATTAGGTATTCATACAAATTGAATTATAATATTAAATGTGTGGACCCAAATATTTTTGCTCTTTTTTCTGTTTTCTGTTTTCTGTTTTCCTCTTACTTCAAATTTCCAAACTACATTCTATTTACATGTAAATGCACTAAATATATGTATATGGGTGTGTGTAGATATATAGCAATGAGTATATATAAAAGCAATTGGGTTTTACTTCTAGATACCGTCTTTTAAAAGAAAGCTACTTCTGAATCATACATAGTGATTTTTATGGCATTGTACTTGAATCTAAAATATTTAGTCATGAATCTACTTACAAGTGATTGGCAATCTCTATGAATTGCCATTTACAGAAAGGCTCTGCTTCTACTGAGTTGTATCTGGGCTACAGCAATGCACAAATACCCCAAGAAGGACTCAGATGTTTCTGTTAAACAAAAAGATGAGGTGGGTGCTTTTGACTCTACTGATTTTTTTTTTTCAGCTGGTCTAAAATTTGTCCCAGAGACTGTGCAAGAAATTCTTGAGGGCATCTTTTCATATAGGTCTTATTACTATAGATTATGATCCATGACAGAAATGTTGCACTTGGAGTAGGGTGAATTTTCTGGGACATTATCCCTGTGGTTTTCTCCTATTTTCTCTGTGGAGTTTTTTTAAAGTTGAACCTCCTGTTATGACAACTGAATGATTAAAACTACTCTGATAAAACATAAACCCTAACTGATACAACATAATTGTACCACTTAGCTTTTCATTACAATTTGCATTTTATCTATGAATTGAAATGGCTGAGAGTACACTAAGTTAATGGGAAGCAATGAAATAAACACGAATTCCTTATGGACAAGTAGATTAATAGAATTTATTTTTTTAAAATTCTTTTTTAAAACAGGAATACAATGTTAGAAACCGTTATTGAAATGATCCTTTTCCATAGCTTCAAAATCAGATATTATTATTTCCACATTAGACATTTGATATTTTGTTTTATTTTGACTTTAAAATAAAAACACACTTTAAATAAAAGTAGTTTTAAATTGAGGTGTATTAGAACGGCATATATTCAATTTCATTTATCAATCAATTTCCTTAAAATTCGTTGTTTGTCTGTCTAGCCACTCAGTGTAGGGCAGCTCAAGATAAGGATGAGGATCAGGGAGAACACTGCCTGAGAGTGTGGATGCCTGGAGGAGCAGGATGGCAGCCCCGGGGGGGCCCTACCCAGCACCACAAGAGGGTGCGAGTGCCCTGCGCGGCCACCCTGCTGCCAGGAGCATTGGTTTTTGTGAATGACATTAGCAGAGAAAGGCTGTTCTGTAATATTGATGAGAGCAGAGTGATTGAGGTCCAAGGAAATGAATCAAATTAGAGGGTCAAAGCCTCAGCTCGTTCCCCCGTTGCTGATGAGGCGAGGTCGGTCAGCACCAGTCGCGGGCTGTTCCTGCGTGGATGAACGGCTCCTCGAGGGAGAAGGACTATTTCTGGATTTTGTAACCCAGCCCATTATAAGGAGGCAGTGGGAAAACCCCTGAAGGTTAGTGAGTCACTGGGAATAGGAAAAATGGCCTGAACCGACTCCCTCTCTAGGACTTTCTCATACTGGAGGAAGTACCTACCGGCTGTGTAAACATGTCTAGGAAGTAAATTTCAACCTGCAGTTGTAAAGGAGAGCTATCCTAGGGCCAAACGGCCAAAGGTAACACCGATGGGAAAAATGTTTCCTGCTCAGGAGTTCAACAGTTTCTCAGCCACTCCTCAGTTGTTTCTCTGTTTCTTGATAATTTCATAGCAGAAGTGACATCCAAGCTGAGGCATTATTTAAACAGACTCTCAGCTCTTCTTCAGCTGCCTGCTGTTCAAGCCAGCCGCCTTTAGGGGCTACTGCAGTACCTGCCACACAGTGGGTAATTCAGATCTGCTTTTCTGATGTTAAAGGAAACAAACAAAGAAGCAAGCTTTCTACACTAGTCCTTTTCCAAGTACTTTCTTTTGTTTTGTGTTTATTTTTTTATTAGCAATAGTTTTCTACTTTATATGCACTTGACTTTCTCATGCCAGCTTTCAGTTCTAATTTTTTTTATGAGGCAAATATCAATCTTTGTTCCTGTTGGTTGTAGGGTTGATGAATCAAGGAGCTAATCAAGCTGGAAATCTCAGGGATAGGCAAGGATAAACCGTGAGCTAGGGAACAATATCTAAGCTAGGCAATAGCTCTTATATGCCACATTTTCAGACCCTATTCTCCACAAAAGCAGAGACAATATTCCTTCTCAGCTTATAATAAATCATATTTATATCCGCATTTATACAGATTTCACAGAGAAGTTGCTTTGTATCTGGTCTGTTGAAAGGGTTTTCTTTATTCATTCCTAAACACCTCAGAACAATTTTTTTTTGGTGAAAGTTTCTGGAATTTAGTAATCCAGTACTGGAATCTGATTATATCAATTGTTTTCTATAAGAACTGCATTTGGAGCATAACTCATAAAATATGATGACAAGTGAAGAGTAAAACCAAAATAGATACAAAAGTCTTCTGAAGTACTGATAAATCGAGAAGTGGGAAATGTAGCTCTAATGAAATATTGTTTGTCTGTGAATCTAAAACCCATCGTAAGTGCAAGTACTTCATGTGGCATGCTTGGGAAGGACAAGTTTTAATCCAGGCAGAAAACCAACTGTTTAAGTGCTCTGATTTGAACTATATTGAAGTGGTTAAAATGTTTCTTAAGAAAACAAAAAGAGGAGTTAATAATTTCTAGATCTTTCGGAAGATGGAAAGAAGGCTACAGCTGTTCTACCTGCAGCTGATATTTTATCTGATAAGAAATCCCTCTGCTCAGTTTGCTCTGTAAATACATGGAATGAAGGATTTTCCTTGTTGCAAGGAAAAGGAAGAAAAATGAAGAAACTGTGTAATACATATTCAGAAATTGATAGCGTTTCCTTTTGAACAAACTGAACAGTTCATTTCAGTGTTGAAGTTTCTCCACTAAACGAATACTGAATCCATTAAAGACTTGATCATGGTCACTTGACTAGTCACAGAAATAGAAATGTTATGTCTATGTTGTGGCAAAATTCCATCCTGATCATCATAGTGCTGTCACTGACATACTACGGGCATTTTCATTTGAATGTATTATAAATTTTTGTGATTTTTGTGTTGAAACGATGCCACAAAACAAAATGTTACCTAAAGGCAAGGCTTGTGCGTAAATGAAGAAGTAATCAGTTTTTCAGAATTCAGAGGTTTTATAAATAACTGTAAATATAGTTTTAAAAATTTCAGCCATCTTTTGTCCCAAACATTGCATTTGCATCAGTTTTGGTGCCTATCTACAAGCACTAGCTGATAATTTTTGATATGATACTTTGCTTGGATTACTTTGAGATTTTATTTTATTAATAGACCCTTTGTGATACTCTAAAATACCCTCAGGGCTTGCAAAATCATGAGATTCTTCATATTGACAAATGCAGACCTCACTGTATGCTTTCCATTAAATTACTCATAATATAAGACATCTGGAAAATATTTACTAGTTGAAGTGTGGGGTAAGACTAGACACAGAACCACAAAAATTGCACCATGTTACGTGTGGAAATAAAGACAACGATGATACAGTTCCTTTCCCAAACATGGTTTAGGTATATGGTGTAATTTTACTGCCCTTTAAGAGACAAAAAAAAATTATATGACATAATGACTGCTTATTCAGAATTCTCCAAAGGAATAATTATATTCACCACAGAAGTTGTACTCGGAGTTAATCAGACCACTCATATAATCCAGTCTTGGATAAGTGTGTTGCTGTGTATATGCACCCAAAAGTACTGAACTTTTATGCATTTTACTGCTTCATCTTGACAGAAGAATAAGGTTATTTTGGGATGCATTTGGGAAAGTTAAGCACCTATGCAGACACGTAGCAAACCTGTGCATAGACATGCAAAGTGTAGTTGGATGAATATTCATTCTTTTTGTGTACCCTGCCTAAATGTCTACACTAGCACCAAACTGCTCATCTGTACGTAGAACTGTGGTAACTTCATGCACCTGTGTAGTTACATCCTTCATTCCCATTTATCTGAGGATGTAACTTCCTAACACATGTTATTCCTCCTTATAACACTCTCTTCCTCCTTGCAACTCAGCTCATCTGTTACTTTGGGGTAATTTCTCCAATTGTTTTAAGATGTGCTTCTGTTCTTTTTATCATTTTTCCGGCTTTCTTGCTTCCTTCCTTCAGGTGACTCAATGCTTTTGTCTTCTTTTTCTTAGTGCTCTAACACTCTCCACCCCTATCATTTATAGCCTCAATTTCCAATGGTGCTTTTTTAAAAGCCACCGAAACAGTGGAAACCTAAAAAACAGCTGTCATTTTGTGCAAGGAAAAATATATGATAAATATGTTTAAAAATCAGAGAGATCTCTGTTAATACTTCGAAATGCACATGAATTGACACATTCCTGTTTTACATACCAGGAATCCTGGTGGATTATTTTTTAATTCTATGACATCCTCATCCTGATGGGGATTTGTATACTGGGAGAAAGTAGTCTGACAACTAGGCATACGATTTCTTACTGACATACTTGAAAAAAGTAACAGAAAGGCTGAAAGTGGAAGAGAAAGTGATCCAAGTGATTTGGATCACTGAATTTAGAAAAGTCAGACATCTAGAAACAAGGAATTTTGGCTTAGGTACAGAGAAAAATGAAAACTAGATGGAAATGGTGGTAAGAGTGGGACCGAAAAAATGAAACTTGTGGTGAGTAATCAGCTCCAGGAGAACTGCGGAGGAGAAAGGATTAGTGTAATCCTTAGGTGAATAGACAGGTAAATAATGTAGCAATTGGGAAGCTTTTTGGCCTACATTTGGATATCCTATCTATCCTATCCTATCCTATCCTATCCTATCCTATCCTATCCTATCCTATCCTATCCTATCCTATCCTATCCAGTTATCCTATCTTAGGATAACTGGCATTCTATCTCTGGTTTTGATATCCACATTTAAAGGTGGCCATTGGTAACTAGGGAAAACTACAAGAATTACTGAAAAATTGAAAAAAATGCTTTATAATAGCAAGTTTAAGATGAGCCAAACTGTTCTTTCTCACTGAAAGAAAAAAATTGCAGAAGGACATATGTAAAGGGAAGATTCTGGAAGTTATATGAGGAATAGAAATTTAACAATAGTCTCTTCAGTTTAGCAGGCCAAACTGCAACAAGATCCAGCAGCTGGAAGATGGAAGTGGACTAATTCAAAGTAGAAATAAATATAATACACACAGAATAGTTAAAACCACTTGAAGTGGCCAATGCTTTGGCTGCTTGTAGAAGACAAGGTTTTGTAGTCAGTATACCCCACCACCACCATGTTCAACAGTACTATTTTCTACAGGGCCCTGGAGTTTTGAAGAGCCCTGGGGCATGCCCAGAAGCTCACTCCATTACCCCTTGAACTGAGGGTGGCTGCAGTAGCTTATGGACCTTTGGAGGAACCTATGCTTGGCAATATTCCCTTATTCCAACTTCATTTATGTCAATAAAGTTGACAGCTTCTCAGAGGTGGCTACTCTGAGATGACAGCTTGATAAAATTATTAAGTAATACCTGCCTCTTGTCTTACAATTACCTTGGGCTCTACCTCTATTTCTTTGGACTTCGTTTACTAGCTTTGTAATTTCTCAGACTTTCTGAAAAGTAAGAATACTTTATACAAAAAAAAATGATTAATTTGGAAAAGGAAGAAAACTCAGAGACATTTTCCATGTATTTCAGAACATTTGCTAAAATTTAAAACCTGCTTTGAATGAAGCAAAGACGTTATACTAACTCCTCAACAGTTATTTGGCACAGAGACACGGCTCAGGAGACTGTTCATGTATGTGTTATGACTGAGGGAATATGCTTTTGGGAGTCTCAAAAGGCAGAAACAGGCTTATTAAACCAGTGGAACTAGAATTCAGAAACAAGCAAATAGAAAATGAAGAAATGCTCCATGAAGAAATTTTACTTTCTGATTTCCTATGTAAAAAAAAGAGAATCCTAAAATCTTTACCCTGCAGTCTGATGTGTATGGGCATGACTTCATCCAGTATTTACATGGCTTCAGATGAGAGCCCCCATTTTATGTACTTTTGCACAATGAAATGGCAAGATGCACTAAGTTATGACGAAACTGCTGATGAAATCAGTGGCAGTTTCATCAGAGCAAAGGAAATAATTTGGGTTCTGAAAAGCTTCAGGACTATGATTTTATGAATCATTCTGCTGGAGAGAGTCCAGCGTACGGCTACAAAGATGATTAAGGGAGTGGAGCATCTCCCTTATGAGGAGCGGCTGAGGGAGCTGGGTCTCTTTAGTTTGCAGAAGAGGAGACTGAGGGGAGACCTCATTCATGTTTATAAATATTTAAAGGGTGAGTGTTACGAGGATGGAGCCAGGCTCTTCTCGGTGACAAACAATGATAGGACAAGGGGTAATGGGCACAAGCTGGAACACAGGAGGTTCCACTTAAATTTGAGAAGAAACTTCTTCTCAGTGAGGGTGACAGAGCAGTGGAACAGGCTGCCCAGAGAGGTTGTGGAGTCTCCTTCTCTGGAGACATTCAAAACCCACCTGGACGCCTTCCTGTGCAACCTCATCTAGGTGTTCCTGCTCTGGCAGGGGGATTGGACTAGATGATCTTTTGAGGTCCCTTCCAATCCCTAACGTTCTGTGATTCTGTGATTCTCAGAAGACTTCAGCCTCTATCGAGGCTTACAAGAACTTCAAGCACTCATCAGTCTGTTGCAGGTTCTCTACATTAGACAACTCACTACAGTGCTTAACACAGCGAGAAATACTAAGATTTATTTGTAAGTAGTGAAATAAAACACCACCTTCAGAAATCTTTCAAAATTTTAACAGACAAGTGTGGTATGAGAGAATAAATTACAATTCATTGTGAAATACTGCTGTCCTGCCTTTAAGGAAAGATAGTAACAAAGCATGCAAAAAAGAACTGTATTATGCATACTTGGTGGTATTCCTACATTCAGTATATTTGAACATTCACTGAGGATATTCAATATTTTGACCATGAGGATGCTTCCTTAGGAAACATCTGGTGCTAACTACAACTGGAAACAGCTTTCTAGAACAGATGGACCACTGGTCCAATACAATGATGTCTTTGTTCTCAGTGAGTAAATTTAGGCAGATGAAGAGGAAGGAAACAGAGTACACACAGAGCAAGGTCAGAAAGCAGCATGGCTCAGAAAAGCATCTGCTTGCTGAACAGAAAATTGCTATTGCAAGATATGAATCAAAGATAAATGAAAACAAGTAGAGGAGAAACCATTTTCAGTTTTGTACTAACATATGTGTGAACACAGTGATTCCCCTGCTGGTTTTGTGGATCCCCATCACCAGCTTTACCGGGGAGGTTCAAAGTTCTGTCCTTGGTTCTCTTCATGACACAAAATCTACACCCATCTGTGACCACAAATTCAACTGCTGTCTCTCTGTGGTAAATCTTTGAGCCTACCTCTGTGCTGCAGCCTTGTCATCATCAATCTTGACGTATTTATCCACTATTTTTGTTGGTAGTTTGGCCATCAGACTGAGATCAGCATGACTAAAGTAGGGCTCTCAGTCCTACCCTAGACATATCTAATACACTTGTAAGGCACTTGTCGTCTCAGTTATGGTCACAGTTTTGTCCTCTCAGGCCTTGAGTATGGAATTATGCAGCACTCTTACTCATTTGTGGTGTTGCAGCTCTAGACAGATCTTGAGGTTTATGTTAAGTTGGGCACGCTGTGAGCCTGGGCCAACTTACAGCTTATGAGGAGGTGCAGGAAGCTGCTTTAACTTAGGGCCCTTAGCAGGAGGGAACATTTTAGCTTGTTACTACTGTCTTCCCTGGAAGCATAGAACAGAACCTGCTGCAAGCATGTTCAATTGGCTTTTTATAAAAATGTCTGTAATTCTCGGAGAGTTTCGAAAGGTGTTGCAGGTTGAAAAATTGTTGGTTGAACAGTGTTCTGCTGTTTAAAGAGGTTCAAAAGACAATTGTGAGAAATGCTTATTTTTCTCCTGAGCCTCTGCTATAAACAGAGTGTTCTCAGGTGATGACTAGTGAAAAATCTAGATCTGAGCTTAGAGCTATTACAGGCCCTTAATATATTAACATACCAAGCAAGCATCAGAGAAGGAAGCTTCTACAAGAGGGGAGAGGCCTCTGTATTTAAATGCATGCGCTAGTCTGAGCTTGTGTTCAGCAAGTCTAAGACTTCCACTTTTGAAAGACAAATTGCTGTTGCTTTATGTTTCCTTTTTGAAAAGGGCAATATTGAATATTTCTCAGTCTCCTTTATCACTTGGGTCTGAAAATCCTTTCAAGTTTTACTCTCTACACTGTTCTCCTTGGTCTTGTCTCTCCTGCTGTCCAATCCACTGGCTCATCTGTGACCAGCTTTTTTCTGATGTTTTAGAGAAAGAAAAAAACAGATGTCTTTTTTACTTTGTTGTGCCTCCCACTCGATGTACTAAACTGTCTTTCTTTAAGGAGCAAGGAACAACTCTGTAAGAAATGATCACTTTTTGGTGCCAGTCTGCAATGATACAGATGTAGTTTATATGCAAAAACTTTACCACAAGTGATTTTTTTCTTACAATGCATATTCTGTTCAATCATTTCTTATAAAAAGGGATTTGGGGAAAATTTTTGATACTTCTGTTATTATCACCAGTGACGGTATAATCAAAGAGTCTCATTCTAAGTCTTACACTAAACTTTTCAGCAAGAGTAGTGCAGTGTGAAACAAAGATCTTGTTTTCCTGACTATTTAACTGTCCATTCAGCAGCTTAGCACCAACCTGAGGTTGCATATTCAGCAACTGTATTCTCTAATAATTCTGTTGCTAGTTAGTAAGAATAATAATACAGAACCTACGCAGAACCTGGGCTTTTTTCCCAGCATATAGACATGGGGTTTATGTCATGGTTGGACCAAATATCTGACATAGATGGACTACATGATGAATTCTTCTGTTTGGCATTTTCTGGGGGCGGGTTTTGAGTATATTTTGTGTGTACCTTATCTTGCTCTGATCTTTGTTCTACCTGTGTAGGTTTCTGTCCTTTTACAAAATACACTCAGTGGCATTTAATGTGGAATTCGGTTCTGCTAGCATTATGCTGTACATGCCTAGTTCTGAGGCTCTCCTCTAGATTTCCAAGATGAAATGGAAGAAACTGTCTTTAATTCACGTGACCATTTAAAATATCTACTTTAAGACAAGATAGCATGTCTAGAAGTACCTGTCTTTTGAGATGCCTACTTTTGAGCAGGTCAGTCTCACATTGAATGCCCGACATTTTCAGCAGCAGCAAAGATACTTTGTGCAACAACTACATACTGTATCTTTTGGGGGATTTTTTCCTTTACACCCAGTTTGTGAGGAGGAGAAATTTATTTGCTATATGCTTTGAGTTTTATCCTGCTATGCTCAACTGGATATTTCTTCAAACTTGCTATTGTGTCTTCAAGTGTCACATAGGTCATGCATAGGTGACCAACTTCTGGGTTCTTTTTGTTCAAGTGAATATTCCAGTTACTGGATGTAGCTGTCAGTGCAAAGTGCCTGTGACTCATGAAATCTTCATAGTGTTTGATCATATCTGCAAAGGGCTGTATAGTAATTTTCATTGTATAGAATGCATATCTTTTTTCCCCCTTTTAAGTACAACCTGTTCTTTTCAGCAGGTTTTTGCAGGAAGATTTTGCACAGTTGTGTATAGTTGTGTCCCAAGTCAGGACACTGTTTATACTTTCACGAGTGTAAAATCCTCCAGTGTTAGTTCCTCCAAGGTTTTGTTTACAGAATACTCTCTAGAGCTTTCAGTTTTATATGCTCCTGCATTTTGCTGGAAATCTCTGTTTTTTTGTCCTAGATGCATGAGAAATTGTTTCATTTTGCTTCAAAATACTTCAGATTGATCTAATTATGTTCTAAAGTCAGGCAAGTTTTAGTCACGTTTCTTAAATGTGCATTATCTTTGGAAGCAGTTATTTCTTCAGCAAGGGTTTTCTGATCTCCGTTACAACCTTGTCTCGAATGAATAGACATTGGAACAGTTTCCCAAGGGAAGTGGTGAATTCCCCTACGTTGGTCAGTTTTAACAGACAGCTTGACAGGGTGCTGATTCATCTCATTTAAACTATAAGTTTACCTCCAGAGGTTGGACTAGATGAGCCTTGTGATCCCTTCCAGTCTGGTATTCTATGGTTCTATGATTCTATGACAGATTCTATGGTTCCTCCAAAACTGCCTGTCACACTCAGCAGTCTCAGTCCTGTTACAATCATCTCAAAAGTATCTCCTTGCTAGGTGCTCATATAAAATTCACATGGCTCAGAAGTTTCACTCTTTCTAGCTGTGCAATATTCCTGTTACTTTTTGTCAAATTAATGTAACCAGCTTTTCTTTTTCACTTAGCAGTACAGTAGTAAACAAATACGGTAGTGCAATATTAAAAAGACCCACTTATTTTCATTATTTTGTTAAGAAGACCTCTGCTTGCTCTGTGAATAGATCAGATTGGTTTTGGAACATTTTGCATTTCTCTGGTATTTACCTAGAGAGTTCTAGCTGCAGCAGTAGCCTTAGCTGTATTTCACTCTTCTCACTGTCTTGGTTCTTGGTTTCTATACACATTTACTCTTTTTATTTGCCCACTGACTTCTCAGTCATTGTAGGATTCTCTGATGCCAACTACTGAGAAATCTCACATGTTGCTTCTAAGAATATAAAGCCTTTAATATTCTACCAGGTAGGCTAACAAACATTAGAGAGAAGAACTTGGGAAGAAGTGGTAGTGATCTTTTCTGTGTGATGATACTAAATGGGACAAAAACTCAGTGGTTTGAACCAGAGTATTTCAGGGGGTGACACATTTCAGCCTGGGTAGGTACTGGCTTACCCAGCCAGTAGGTTTTAGAAGTGGTACAGTGTCCTTCAAGGGATAGGCTGTGAAAAAAAAACATTTTAAAATGTCCCAGTGTGTAATGGACTTCAGGAACGGAATTGGAGGAAAGAAAATTTAAATGTCATTGTGTGAGGTTACTCTTTGTTGGTGACAAGAAACTTTCAACCAATATTGAATGAATTTTTGGACTCCCAGATTTCAGGTACTACGTGAAACTTGTTTTGCAGCAGTTGTTCTGAGTATTGCATTGCTGAAGTCACTGTGAGTTGCAATTTGTTGTACAAGAGTTAAGTTTGGACTTCCTGGCATCCCATATTCTTAACCTTTTAAATTTTCTCATGTTCTTTTTATGTATATTATCAGATTACCTGAGAAATAATGCACATTCCAATACCATCTCCAGAATCACATGGTCTAATTTTGAAGCCATAAAGTTGAAGCCAAAAATCGGTGATTCCATTAGGCACAGCTGCCATTAAGGAACAAAGACTCATCATGCCAAAATTTGTTTAAATGAACATAAATGCTAGTGATAATAAATAACTTGTCCTGAAAGTCACTCTGCTCACCAGCCATATTCCCTTCTTGCCACAACAAAATAGAGTAGATCAGAGCACTTGATCTTTAATAATGCTGAGCAAGACAGAGCTACCATTACTGTGTTCAATAAGGTGGGAAATATGTTCAGCATTTTGTTACTGTTATCACCTTTTCTGATCTGTTATATTGCATAACTTGATTAGATCACATTGGCTCCTATGAAACCAGGGGTCTTTGGGCAAGATGTAGGACTCAAAATGAGCCAAGGACACAGTCAGCAGAACATGATTTTTAGATTTCACATGCATGATATTCACAGCTAAAGTGAAGGAAATTGTGTACTAAAAAAGCTCCACGGCTAATATTGCAGCTGTACTAGGGCTGTGCTGTCTGACCAAACCTGATCTACTGTTTCAAGAAATTACCTATTACATGGCTTTTGTAGGCAGGAATAGGCAAGAAAGAAATATGTTCACTGAAGTGGGAATTAATACAGGGCATCTTTTCTTGTTAGTTTTATTAGATGCCATATGTATTATTAAAAAAACCTCTAGGGGTCACCTGGAGTGGAATTTTCTGTTTCTTAATATCCTGCTGCAGGGTCCCTAGGCTCTGGCAGGAAAAGGCTTGTCAGAGAAGGGATGTGTTCTTCAGAAATTTGTATTTTATTGTCCTGAAGGAACCAGAGACTTTTCCCTTTAAGCAAGAGCCCTTAATCCCTTCATTGTTACAGGAACCAATACTATTTAATAACTTAATTAATGACATAGACAGTGGAATTGAGTGCACCCTCAGCAGGTTTGCAAATGACGCTGAAGTGAGTGTTGTGGTTGATTTGCTTGAGGGAAGGGATGCCATCCAGAGGGACCTTGACAGGCTTGAGGAGTGGGCCTCATGAAGTTCAACAAGGCCAAATGCAGGGTCCTGCACCTGGGTTGGGGCAATCCCAAACATGGATACAAGGTGGGGGATGATGGGATTAGGAGCAGCCCTGTGAGGAAGGACTCGGGGGTATTGGTGGATGAAAAACTGAATATGAGCTGGTAGTCTGTGCTCATAGCCCAGAAAGCCAATTGTATCCTGGACTGTATAAAAAGACACATAGCCAGCAGGTTAAAGGAGGTGACTCTTCCCCTCTACTCTGCTCTCATGAGACCTCACCTGGAATACTGCGTCCAGCTCTGGGACCCTCAGCACAAGAAAGACATAGACCTCTTGGAGCAGGTCCAGAGGAGGGCCACGATAATGGTCAGAGGGTTGGGGTACCTCTCTTATGAAGAAAGACTGAGACAGTTGGGGTTGTTTAGCCTGGAAAAGAGAAGGCTCTATGGAAACCTTATTGAGGCCTTTTAATGTATAAAGTGGGCTTATAAGAAAAACAGAGAAAGACTCTTTACCAGAATCTGTAGTAACAGGACAAGGGGCAAAAATGTTAAACTGAAAGAGGGTAAATTTTTATTGGACATAGAGAGGAATTTTTTTATGATGAGGGTGGTGAAATGGTTGTCCAGAGAAGTTGTAGATGCCATGCCCCTGGAGATTTTCAAAGTCAGGTTGGACAGAGCTCTGAGGAACATGATCTAATGGAAGGTGTCCCTGCCTATGGCGAGGGTGGAGGTGGGTGGACTAGGTGATTTTTAAAGGTCCCTTCCAACCAAAACTCTTCTGTGATTCTATGATCAAGGCAGGTGACTATCAGCTCCCACTCTAATTTTCTGTATAATCAGAATGTATGGGTTAGAGGAAGTTTAAGCACAAACCCTGCATGAACACAAGAACAGGTGAGAGGCAAAGATAGGAATGTCTTTTTCGCTGAATGGCAATGCAAAATTGTGTTTGCTTTTATACTTGTTTCCTTCACCTTCTCAGCACTTAAGTGTTTCTGCCTGTGGGAGTGGGGCTGGCTATCCAAAGGAAAGCTTTTGGGCTTCTATGCAGGGCAAACATGTAGATGGGCATATTTGGAGAGTAGGAATTATGAACAATGAACACCTCCTACCTTCCTTGTGTCAAGTTCTCTTTAGCTATTTCCTTTCTGCATCCCCTTTGTGGAGCGTTGATGTGTTGTTCCTTCTGCACAAGAGCAGAGCAGGTCTCTTAAAGGGCTTTGAAGAGCTCAATCTTCTTCACCTGTTTTTTCAGCTTACTTTATCTTGTTCTTGGGGACTCAAGAAACCCTCAGAGCTCTCAGTCCCAAGCATTCTCATGCTCCTATGCTGTTGCCTCCTCTCATCCCATCAGCTCAGCCAACAATATCTAAGAAACAAGGAACAGAGAAAGTGAGGAATAAGCCGAAGCTCATGGCACAAGAACAGGAACCAATGCCATGCATAGGAAAGCTGCTTGTGAAGCTGGTCTGACAAGGGTCTGTGTAGAGAAGAATTACTGGGTTGCCTAGGTAATGGGGAAAGGAAAAAAACAACTTAGTATTTATTTGTTGGAGTTTTAGAAGCATTCGCAAATATTTATGCATAGCTAGCAAAGAGAATCGAGGAGGGAAGGAAATAGAAATAAAATGTAATAATTTTTTCTTCTTCCTCCATTCTCTTAATGTGTGTCACCTAAATCTGCTTGATGTTTTATAAAATGTTTGTATTTCACTCGCTTCGTCCCTTTCCTGATCATTCTCCTTTTTTTGTGTGGTAGGTCATATGGTAGAGCAGTGCCTCTCAAATGTTTGAAATGAAGTTCTTTTCCTTGAGTCTTGCTGCCAGTCTCTTGAGTATGAGACCCCTGGACTTAAATCCACACTGCACATGTTACTTTTTAAAACTTCTCCATGATTAAAAAAAATGAAGTTGATTTACAATTAGTAACTTTACTGTTAGCATGCAGCTTGAATTCCCATTCTCCATCTAAAAAAGTCAATTAAGCTGTCAGTTACCACTTCTCAGACAAAATGGCAGCAGTTCAATTTCTTCAGGTCTGGGGAATATGCAATAGCTGTAATTACTGACTGCAAGTGTTTACATCAGCCAAAGAACTATTAGCCTCCTTTAACTGCTGGTAGCAACTCGGTTTCCCCACTGCAGACAATTCATAGAGTCTGTTCTCACCCCACAGCAGTCTGTGACCCACTTTGAACTTTTTCATGGGCCCCTAGGGGCCATGTTTGTGAAACAGGGATTGAGAGGAGTCAAAGAGGTATTATGGAGCAGAAAAGAAAATGCTCTCCAGTGTGCTCATGCAAGGAAAGAAGAATCCCAAACTGCTTGCAGCACTTGTCTCATTTTCACTAGCCAGAATTAGGACAGTCTTAATAAGAGCTTCAAAATCTTCTTCCTGGGTGTGAGTAGAGGACTCAGGAGAATGTGTGATGTTTCAGAACTTATTTTTCCTCAGCTTTCATGCTAACATCACCACCAGCTGTATTTATATTATATTATGTGGTGAAATGCATTGCTGCTACTTTTTTTAAAAATAATTTTCTTCTTGTTTTTTGTTTTTGTTTTTCTTTTCTTGACTGTGTTGTCCAGACTGGGATGCTTTGAAATGGTGACAGGACGACACAGGTAGAAGTTGTGGTCCTGTCAACGTATATTTGACTTGTGTGAATATACTGGTGGAGGGAGGGTGAAATCAAACTGATTTTAACTTTGTTTTCCTTGGTCAGTTAGGTGCTGCCTGTCAGTATGCTGTCCTCTGTAACACGTCAGCAACATACTAAACTCCACCTTTTCTATCCCAAACTGTGAAACAGTTTTGTTCAGACCATATGGATGATGATTTTGTCTGGAGTAGGGCTCAAAGTCAACTTTTTAATTTATCATCCGTTTGTTCTAAGAGATGATGATGTACTGTGATTATTTCTTACTCTTTGATGCCATTTTGGGGGACAATGGAAGTAATGGGAAAATACTGTGGGGTTTTTTTAAATGATAATTTGGTGAATAGCTTCTAATTCCTAGTCCCTTTTTGAATTAGCTTTAGTTTGCTGGGGCCTGTTCAAAAGTAATGGATATAAGTGTAAAACAACAATATCCATATTATTCTGTATATTACACTTTCAGACGCAGAAATCAATCTCTGCTCCTTAGTTCAAAACTTTGATAGTAATGCAACATAGACATAAAAGTGGCTTGATCTCTTACTGCTTTCCTGTCTCTGTCTAGCTTTCCATCTGGAAAAATATTTAATAATTTTCAAAACAGTTGTTGGAAGTCTCCCTTGATTCCCTTCTACAGGTGAGAGAACTTAAAAACGAACTTGTCAGACTGAAGTATCCTGGTGCTGCTATCGAAAAAGCTCATCTGATGCAGCAAAGTGCCAAAGTCTTTTGGCTACACATAGGGAGAAGCTTTTGTTTTTCTTGTGAGTGTATAAGGCATTATTGGCCCAGGCTTGAGAACCTGGCAGGGAGAATTTCTATATTCTGGATAAATGTCAAAAAATAAGCAAATCACTATACAACATACTGTAGATTCCTGGTTACTGGCTGCTACTGAAGTTCATTTTATTTCCTTGTGACCTAGAAATGATTCTATCAATAATCTAATACCTCCTCCCCCACCACACATATCCACCCTGGGACTCAAATCAAACTATTTGCTTTCTACATCATTACACAGAGACCATTTCCCATAGGCTTCAAATATTGTATACCTTTTATGTAATGGTCTATGATACATGAATCAGATCCTGAGTAGGAAAAATCTCCAGTGCAAATGAATTTCAAAATGGACATTTATATTCAGTTGTGACATTCCCACTGAACGTTTACATATTGGAGTTGTATTGTGATTTAGCTGTGAGAATACACACAAACTTCTGGGAAAAAACCTCATGCTATAGCTAGTGCTGTCACGGATGGATCTTCTGTGAACTTTGTCATCCTTCTTGCTGAAGTAGAAGGAAGTAACCACACTTTTCTAGAGCAGGCCCCTCCTCATCCTGAAATTAAAACTTCCAAAATTAAAGCTTGGTTAAAGCTTATGAACTACAATGAATTATAAAATTGTCATTTGCTCCTTAAAAAAAAAAATTATGTGTATGGTCAACACAACTCCCTTGCTTTAATTCCAAAGTTTATGTTCAATTTTATGGACCCTTGCTTTTTCCAAAAAAGCAACCAAGACTTACCAGAGCAATGAAAACTCTTCTAAGACACAGAGAGGATGGGCAATGGTGGGAAGAAAGGCAGAATCAGGGCAACAGCAACACACTGATGCGGTTCCTGGAAGCCCTTCAGCCTGCAGTTCAGGCACCAGGGGACTGTTGTCAGCATTAATGTAAAGGCTATAAGGCCAAAATGTTGAGTTTTGTGGAAGCTTTCAGGTAGCAACAGTGAGGTGGAAGTGGGTATGAGGCTTTACTGCATGGAAATGGAAAGATTAGCTAAGTTTTTAGAAGTTTTCCCATATAAAAGGCCACAGATAAATGAAGTCTCTTCTAGGATGCTAAGAAACTAGAAGAACTCTAAATTGCCAGTAGAGAAAGCATAGCAGAGTTCAAACATGAACGCTGAAACAGAATTTGAAAGTTCATGAGTAACACTGAGCTGGGTTTCAAGAGACTGCACATGTTGTCTAGTTGGCCGCAAAAACAGTATTGCCACTGCTAGTAACAACCTTAATATTGATAGTGCAAAGTCCCCATCCTGGCCTGTTCACTATCAACTTATTTTATGGACTTGCTCTGTGAGTCAGAGCTTGATACTAAGCGTCTCTAGTTATGATATGGTGTTTAAATGTGAGATAATAGCAAAAGTCTTGGAAATATGAGCTGAGGTTGGAAGCAGGTCTCAAGACTATAAGTAACTCACTGGTAGTCAAGTACTGAACACCGAAGAATATCTTTAAGAGTGAAATGCTTGGATATTACAAAGAAAAGAAGCAGCAGTGAAGGAAGCAATAGCTGAGCAACCATAGCTGAGCACTTGGACAAGGCACTTGATGTAGCCTGGGAAATCAGCACCCTTTAGCATCGGGCAGTACAAAGATGAGGGGGTGGAAGTGCCTAGAAGCTCAAATGTCTTACGAAGGGACAAGACATCAAATGTGTGTGGGAGGCAGGAGAAATGATCCTGCTCAGACTGTCTAGAGCTGCTTGGTGGGATGGGCTGTCTGCTCTCTATGCCTGCTTCTGGAACCCTAGGTCTCCTTCTGTCTGCCTGCCCACCTCAGGAATCTCAGCTCTTCAAGGACCATTTTGACCTGCCAGCTAATCATTTGGATCTGCGTACATGATAGTACATCTGCACGTGTGGCTTTTCCCCATAGATTCTGCTTGGTAAAGCTCTAGCCCCTCAATAGAGCATTACTGCATATAAACTTCATTTTGCTAGTTACAGTTAACTATTGTTTCAGATTGGGCATTAACTCTGTACAAGGGAAATCACAGTGGTAGTAGTATGTGTAGAGCACTATTGACAGCACTATACGCACTGTACATTTTCTCCTTTTGTTTTAATAAACCCTGAGGGTGTGTCTTTGCCATTATGAAAGTGGGAACCCTAGGAGGTTGGTTCTAACTCATCCCATCGATGCCATCAGCTCTGCAAGCTTTACCCTGAACATTCACTTGGTTAGAAGTCTGAAAAAGATCAGCATTAGCAAAAAAGACAATACTACTCAACACATTTAGGCAAAGCTTGTCTACTTTTCAGTAAGGATGCTCAGGTTTTCTTCTGTCTTCACTCCCTTTTGACACTTTGTGTAGATAAATGCAGGACCTCCTTATATATTATATTAGACTACTTCAGATATCTGCATATGAACATTTGGAACCTGAACTGAAAATAATTTGACCTGTCTTTTCTGGGCAAACTTATAATTTGTATTTTTGGTTAATTTTTAATGCTGTAAACGATCTTTGCTTATTTTTGCTTGGGTTTTTTTGGTGCGTTTTGTTTGACTTGTGCCATTACCCTGCAGTATGTAATTAAAAACAATGCTTACATTGGAAAAGTATTTCTGATTCCCCTAAAAGGAATTCTGTGTTCTGAGACACCAGACAGTTTTGGAACCACAAGTTTTTATGCACAAAAAAGATGTGAAAATAAGTAATATGGACAAATGAGATAAAAACTTTGAGTTTAAGAAACCAGTTTTGTAAGAAAGTGGTTTAAAATAAATTGTTAAAAATAATACATTGTTTTAAAACTTCATGAGGGGAAACAGTCTGGATGGCTGCAATGCAAATAATTAAGATTAATATCTGACGACTACTTCAGTGGCTGCGAACAGTGGGCTTTTTTCCAGGTGAACAATATAGCAGGTTTGGCATGTCTCTAATAAAAGGAAGTAATGAATAAATCTGAATAGCAGTTGTGGTAGAAGTCTAAAGAGCAGGAAGGATAAGTTTATTAATAGTTTCAGCTCACAGTTAAAAAACTTTGTGAACTGGACAAAGGATTTGCTTTTCAATAATGTCCTGTGTGCTAATAGTGATCATATCTGTTCATATTTAAAAAAAATATGCCAAGAGGAACTTCAAAGTTATTGCATGTGTTTTTGTCAGTAACAAATTCTATTATTTTATTAGAAACAAAGACTTTACTTCCTTTAGGCTCCTATCTGGGTAAGATTTGGATCAGACAGATGAGTAATCCTCATTTGCAGCAGTCTGGGTGTTGTGATTATAAAGACACAACTAAGTGCTTCACCATTCAAGATTAGACAAAAAAAATATTTATGTAGATCTTCTAGTTCTCTAACATGTCAGTTCAAAAGGGATTCTATTGTTTCATTC